>NW_027150044.1:0-135469 GCF_031143425.1 Pleurodeles waltl
GCCCGCAACAGGAAATGCCCCAAAACGCAACGTGGACACATCACATTTTTTGAACGAAAACAGAGGTGTTTTTTGCAAAGGGCCTACCTGTAGATTTTGGCCTCTAGCTCAGCCGGCACCTAGGGAAACCTACCAAACCTGTGCATTTTTGAAAACTAGAGACCTAGGGGAATCCAAGATGGGGTGACTTGTAGGGCTCTGACTAGGTTCTGTTACCCAGAATCCTTTGCAAACCTCACAATTTGGCTAAAAAAACACATTTTCCTCACATTTTGGTGAAAGAAAGTTCTGGAATCAGAGAGGAGCCACAAATTTCCTTCCACCCAGCGTTCCCCCAAGTCTCCCGATAAAAATGATACCTCACTTGTGTGGGTAGGCCCAGAGCCCGCGACAGGAAATGCCCCAAAACGCAACGTGGACACATCACATTTTTTGAACGAAAACAGAGGTGTTTTTTGCAAAGTGCCTACCTGTAGATTTTGGCCTCTAGCTCAGCCGGCACCTAGGGAAACCTACCAACCCTGTGCATTTTTGAAAACCAGAGACCTAGGGGAATCCAAGATGGGGTGACTTGTGGGGTCTGACCAGGTTCTATTACCCAGAATCCTTTGCAAACTTCAAACTTTGGCTAAAAAAACACATTTTCCTCAAATTTTGGTGACAGAAAGTTCTGGAATCAGAGAGGAGCCACAAATTTCCTTCTACCCAGCGTTCCCCCAAGTCTCCCGATAAAAATGATACCTCACTTGTGTGGGTAGGCCTAGCGCCCGCGACAGGAAATGCCCCAAAACGCAACGTGGACACATCACATTTTTTGAACGAAAACAGAGGTGTTTTTTGCAAAGGGCCTACCTGTAGATTTTGGCCTCTAGCTCAGCCGGCACCTGGGAAACCTACCAACCCTGTGCATTTTTTAAAACTAGAGACCTAGGGGAATCCAAGATGGGGTGACTTGTGGGGCTTTGACTAGGTTATGTTACCCAGAATCCTTTGCAAACCTCAAAATTTGGCTAAAAAAACACATTTTCCTTACATTTTGGTGACAGAAAGTTCTGGAATCAGAGAGGAGCCACAAATTTCCTTCCACCCAGCGTTCCCCCAAGTCTCCCGATAAAAATGATACCTCACTTGTGTGGGTAGGCCTAGCGCCCGCAACAGGAAATGCCCCAAAACGCAACGTGGACACATCACATTTTTTGAACGAAAACAGAGGTGTTTTTTGCAAAGGGCCTACCTGTAGATTTTGGCCTCTAGCTCAGCCGGCACCTAGGGAAACCTACCAAACCTGTGCATTTTTGAAAACTAGAGACCTAGGGGAATCCAAGATGGGGTGACTTGTGGGGCTCTGACTAGGTTCTGTTACCCAGAATCCTTTGCAAACCTCACAATTTGGCTAAAAAAACACATTTTCCTCACATTTTGGTGAAAGAAAGTTCTGGAATCAGAGAGGAGCCACAAATTACCTTCCACCCAGCGTTCCCCCAAGTCTCCCGATAAAAATGATACCTCACTTGTGTGGGTAGGCCCAGAGCCCGCGACAGGAAATGCCCCAAAACGCAACGTGGACACATCACATTTTTTGAACGAAAACAGAGGTGTTTTTTGCAAAGTACCTACCTGTAGATTTTGGCCTCTAGCTCAGCCGGCACCTAGGGAAACCTACCAACCCTGTGCATTTTTGAAAACCAGAGACCTAGGGGAATCCAAGATGGGGTGACTTGTGGGGTCTGACCAGGTTCTATTACCCAGAATCCTTTGCAAACTTCAAACTTTTGCTAAAAAAACACATTTTCCTCAAATTTTGGTGACAGAAAGTTCTGGAATCAGAGAGGAGCCACAAATTTCCTTCTACCCAGCGTTCCCCCAAGTCTCCCGATAAAAATGATACCTCACTTGTGTGGGTAGGCCTAGCGCCCGCGACAGGAAATGCCCCAAAACGCAACGTGGACACATCACATTTTTTGAACGAAAACAGAGGTGTTTTTTGCAAAGGGCCTACCTGTAGATTTTGGCCTCTAGCTCAGCCGGCACCTAGGGAAACCTACCAAACCTGTGCTTTTTTGAAAACTAGAGACCTAGGGGAATCCAAGATGGGGTGACTTGTGGGGCTTTGACTAGGTTATGTTACCCAGAATCCTTTGCAAACCACAAAATTTGGCTAAAAAAAACACCTTTTCCTTACATTTTGGTGACAGAAAGTTCTGGAATCAGAGAGGAGCCACAAATTTCCTTCTACCCAGCGTTCCCCCAAGTCTCCCGATAAAAATGATACCTCACTTGTGTGGGTAGGCCTAGCGCCCGCGACAGGAAATGCCCCAAAACGCAACGTGGACACATCACATTTTTTGAACGAAAACAGAGGTGTTTTTTGCAAAGGGCCTACCTGTAGATTTTGGCCTCTAGCTCAGCCGGCACCTAGGGAAACCTACCAAACCTGTGCTTTTTTGAAAACTAGAGACCTAGGGGAATCCAAGATGGGGTGACTTGTGGGGCTTTGACTAGGTTATGTTACCCAGAATCCTTTGCAAACCTCAAAATTTGGCTAAAAAAACACATTTTCCTTACATTTTGGTGACAGAAAGTTCTGGAATCAGAGAGGAGCCACAAATTTCCTTCCACCCAGCGTTCCCCCAAGTCTCCAGATAAAAATGATACCTCACTTGTGTGGGTAGGCCTAGCGCCCGCAACAGGAAATGACCCAAAACGCAACGTGGACACATCACATTTTTTGAACGAAAACAGAGGTGTTTTTTGCAAAGGGCCTACCTGTAGATTTTGGCCTCTAGCTCAGCCGGCACCTAGGGAAACCTACCAACCCTGTGCATTTTTGAAAACCAGAGACCTAGGGGAATCCAAGATGGGGTGACTTGTGGGGTCTGACCAGGTTCTATTACCCAGAATCCTTTGCAAACCTCAAACTTTGGCTAAAAAAACACATTTTCCTCAAATTTTGGTGACAGAAAGTTCTGGAATCAGAGAGGAGCCACAAATTTCCTTCTACCCAGCGTTCCCCCAAGTCTCCCGATAAAAATGATACCTCACTTGTGTGGGTAGGCCTAGCGCCCGCGACAGGAAATGCCCCAAAACGCAACGTGGACACATCACATTTTTTGAACGAAAACAGAGGTGTTTTTTGCAAAGGGCCTACCTGTAGATTTTGGCCTCTAGCTCAGCCGGCACCTAGGGAAACCTACCAAACCTGTGCTTTTTTTAAAACTAGAGACCTAGGGGAATCCAAGATGGGGTGACTTGTGGGGCTTTGACTAGGTTATGTTACCCAGAATCCTTTGCAAACCTCAAAATTTGGCTAAAAAAACACATTTTCCTTACATTTTGGTGACAGAAAGTTCTGGAATCAGAGAGGAGCCACAAATTTCCTTCTACCCAGCGTTCCCCCAAGTCTCCCGATAAAAATGATACCTCACTTGTGTGGGTAGGCCTAGCGCCCGCGACAGGAAATGCCCCAAAACGCAACGTGGACACATCACATTTTTTGAACGAAAACAGAGGTGTTTTTTGCAAAGGGCCTACCTGTAGATTTTGGCCTCTAGCTCAGCCGGCACCTAGGGAAACCTACCAAACCTGTGCATTTTTGAAAACTAGAGACCTAGGGGAATCCAAGATGGGGTGACTTGTAGGGCTCTGACTAGGTTCTGTTACCCAGAATCCTTTGCAAACCTCACAATTTGGCTAAAAAAACACATTTTCCTCACATTTTGGTGAAAGAAAGTTCTGGAATCAGAGAGGAGCGACAAATTTCCTTCCACCCAGCGTTCCCCCAAGTCTCCCGATAAAAATGATACCTCACTTGTGTGGGTAGGCCCAGAGCCCGCGACAGGAAATGCCCCAAAACGCAACGTGGACACATCACATTTTTTGAACGAAAACAGAGGTGTTTTTTGCAAAGTGCCTACCTGTAGATTTTGGCCTCTAGCTCAGCCGGCACCTAGGGAAACCTACCAACCCTGTGCATTTTTGAAAACCAGAGACCTAGGGGAATCCAAGATGGGGTGACTTGTGGGGTCTGACCAGGTTCTATTACCCAGAATCCTTTGCAAACTTCAAACTTTGGCTAAAAAAACACATTTTCCTCAAATTTTGGTGACAGAAAGTTCTGGAATCAGAGAGGAGCCACAAATTTCCTTCTACCCAGCGTTCCCCCAAGTCTCCCGATAAAAATGATACCTCACTTGTGTGGGTAGGCCTAGCGCCCGCGACAGGAAATGCCCCAAAACGCAACGTGGACACATCACATTTTTTGAACGAAAACAGAGGTGTTTTTTGCAAAGGGCCTACCTGTAGATTTTGGCCTCTAGCTCAGCCGGCACCTGGGAAACCTACCAACCCTGTGCATTTTTTAAAACTAGAGACCTAGGGGAATCCAAGATGGGGTGACTTGTGGGGCTTTGACTAGGTTATGTTACCCAGAATCCTTTGCAAACCTCAAAATTTGGCTAAAAAAACACATTTTCCTTACATTTTGGTGACAGAAAGTTCTGGAATCAGAGAGGAGCCACAAATTTCCTTCTACCCAGCGTTCCCCCAAGTCTCCCGATAAAAATGATACCTCACTTGTGTGGGTAGGCCTGGCTCCCGCGACAGGAAATGCCCCAAAACGCAACGTGGACACATCACATTTTTTTAAAGAAAACAGAGGTGTTTTTTGCAAAGGGCCTACCTGTAGATTTTGGCCTCTAGCTCAGCCGGCACCTAGGGAAACCTACCAAACCTGTGCTTTTTTGAAAACTAGAGACCTAGGGGAATCCAAGATGGGGTGACTTGTGGGGCTTTGACTAGGTTATGTTACCCAGAATCCTTTGCAAACCTCAAAATTTGGCTAAAAAAACACATTTTCCTTACATTTTGGTGACAGAAAGTTCTGGAATCAGAGAGGAGCCACAAATTTCCTTCCACCCAGCGTTCCCCCAAGTCTCCAGATAAAAATGATACCTCACTTGTGTGGGTAGGCCTAGCGCCCGCAACAGGAAATGACCCAAAACGCAACGTGGACACATCACATTTTTTGAACGAAAACAGAGGTGTTTTTTGCAAAGGGCCTACCTGTAGATTTTGGCCTCTAGCTCAGCCGGCACCTAGGGAAACCTACCAACCCTGTGCATTTTTGAAAACCAGAGACCTAGGGGAATCCAAGATGGGGTGACTTGTGGGGTCTGACCAGGTTCTATTACCCAGAATCCTTTGCAAACTTCAAACTTTTGCTAAAAAAACACATTTTCCTCAAATTTTGGTGACAGAAAGTTCTGGAATCAGAGAGGAGCCACAAATTTCCTTCCACCCAGCGTTCCCCCAAGTCTCCCGATAAAAATGATACCTCACTTGTGTGGGTAGGCCTAGCGCCCGCAACAGGAAATGCCCCAAAACGCAACGTGGACACATCACATTTTTTGAACGAAAACAGAGGTGTTTTTTGCAAAGGGCCTACCTGTAGATTTTGGCCTCTAGCTCAGCCGGCACCTAGGGAAACCTACCAAACCTGTGCATTTTTGAAAACTAGAGACCTAGGGGAATCCAAGATGGGGTGACTTGTGGGGCTCTGACTAGGTTCTGTTACCCAGAATCCTTTGCAAACCTCACAATTTGGCTAAAAAAACACATTTTCCTCACATTTTGGTGAAAGAAAGTTCTGGAATCAGAGAGGAGCCACAAATTACCTTCCACCCAGCGTTCCCCCAAGTCTCCCGATAAAAATGATACCTCACTTGTGTGGGTAGGCCCAGAGCCCGCGACAGGAAATGCCCCAAAACGCAACGTGGACACATCACATTTTTTGAACGAAAACAGAGGTGTTTTTTGCAAAGTGCCTACCTGTAGATTTTGGCCTCTAGCTCAGCCGGCACCTAGGGAAACCTACCAACCCTGTGCATTTTTGAAAACCAGAGACCTAGGGGAATCCAAGATGGGGTGACTTGTGGGGTCTGACCAGGTTCTATTACCCAGAATCCTTTGCAAACTTCAAACTTTTGCTAAAAAAACACATTTTCCTCAAATTTTGGTGACAGAAAGTTCTGGAATCAGAGAGGAGCCACAAATTTCCTTCTACCCAGCGTTCCCCCAAGTCTCCCGATAAAAATGATACCTCACTTGTGTGGGTAGGCCTAGCGCCCGCGACAGGAAATGCCCCAAAACGCAACGTGGACACATCACATTTTTTGAACGAAAACAGAGGTGTTTTTTGCAAAGGGCCTACGTGTAGATTTTGGCCTCTAGCTCAGCCGGCACCTAGGGAAACCTACCAACCCTGTGCATTTTTGAAAACCAGAGACCTAGGGGAATCCAAGATGGGGTGACTTGTGGGGTCTGACCAGGTTCTATTACCCAGAATCCTTTGCAAACTTCAAACTTTTGCTAAAAAAACACATTTTCCTCAAATTTTGGTGACAGAAAGTTCTGGAATCAGAGAGGAGCCACAAATTTCCTTCCACCCAGCGTTCCCCCAAGTCTCCCGATAAAAATGATACCTCACTTGTGTGGGTAGGCCTAGCGCCCGCAACAGGAAATGCCCCAAAACGCAACGTGGACACATCACATTTTTTGAACGAAAACAGAGGTGTTTTTTGCAAAGGGCCTACCTGTAGATTTTGGCCTCTAGCTCAGCCGGCACCTAGGGAAACCTACCAAACCTGTGCATTTTGAAAACTAGAGACCTAGGGGAATCCAAGATGGGGTGACTTGTGGGGCTCTGACTAGGTTCTGTTACCCAGAATCCTTTGCAAACCTCACAATTTGGCTAAAAAAACACATTTTCCTCACATTTTGGTGAAAGAAAGTTCTGGAATCAGAGAGGAGCCACAAATTACCTTCCACCCAGCGTTCCCCCAAGTCTCCCGATAAAAATGATACCTCACTTGTGTGGGTAGGCCCAGAGCCCGCGACAGGAAATGCCCCAAAACGCAACGTGGACACATCACATTTTTTGAACGAAAACAGAGGTGTTTTTTGCAAAGTGCCTACCTGTAGATTTTGGCCTCTAGCTCAGCCGGCACCTAGGGAAACCTACCAACCCTGTGCATTTTTGAAAACCAGAGACCTAGGGGAATCCAAGATGGGGTGACTTGTGGGGTCTGACCAGGTTCTATTACCCAGAATCCTTTGCAAACTTCAAACTTTTGCTAAAAAAAACACATTTTCCTCAAATTTTGGTGACAGAAAGTTCTGGAATCAGAGAGGAGCCACAAATTTCCTTCTACCCAGCGTTCCCCAAGTCTCCCGATAAAAATGATACCTCACTTGTGTGGGTAGGCCTAGCGCCCGCGACAGGAAATGCCCCAAAACGCAACGTGGACACATCACATTTTTTGAACGAAAACAGAGGTGTTTTTTGCAAAGGGCCTACCTGTAGATTTTGGCCTCTAGCTCAGCCGGCACCTAGGGAAACCTACCAAACCTGTGCTTTTTTGAAAACTAGAGACCTAGGGGAATCCAAGATGGGGTGACTTGTGGGGCTTTGACTAGGTTATGTTACCCAGAATCCTTTGCAAACCACAAAATTTGGCTAAAAAAACACATTTTCCTTACATTTTGGTGACAGAAAGTTCTGGAATCAGAGAGGAGCCACAAATTTCCTTCTACCCAGCGTTCCCCCAAGTCTCCCGATAAAAATGATACCTCACTTGTGTGGGTAGGCCTAGCGCCCGCGACAGGAAATGCCCCAAAACGCAACGTGGACACATCACATTTTTTGAACGAAAACAGAGGTGTTTTTTGCAAAGGGCCTACCTGTAGATTTTGGCCTCTAGCTCAGCCGGCACCTAGGGAAACCTACCAAACCTGTGCTTTTTTGAAAACTAGAGACCTAGGGGAATCCAAGATGGGGTGACTTGTGGGGCTTTGACTAGGTTATGTTACCCAGAATCCTTTGCAAACCTCAAAATTTGGCTAAAAAAACACATTTTCCTTACATTTTGGTGACAGAAAGTTCTGGAATCAGAGAGGAGCCACAAATTTCCTTCCACCCAGCGTTCCCCCAAGTCTCCAGATAAAAATGATACCTCACTTGTGTGGGTAGGCCTAGCGCCCGCAACAGGAAATGACCCAAAACGCAACGTGGACACATCACATTTTTTGAACGAAAACAGAGGTGTTTTTTGCAAAGGGCCTACCTGTAGATTTTGGCCTCTAGCTCAGCCGGCACCTAGGGAAACCTACCAACCCTGTGCATTTTTGAAAACCAGAGACCTAGGGGAATCCAAGATGGGGTGACTTGTGGGGTCTGACCAGGTTCTATTACCCAGAATCCTTTGCAAACCTCAAACTTTGGCTAAAAAAACACATTTTCCTCAAATTTTGGTGACAGAAAGTTCTGGAATCAGAGAGGAGCCACAAATTTCCTTCTACCCAGCGTTCCCCCAAGTCTCCCGATAAAAATGATACCTCACTTGTGTGGGTAGGCCTAGCGCCCGCGACAGGAAATGCCCCAAAACGCAACGTGGACACATCACATTTTTTGAACGAAAACAGAGGTGTTTTTTGCAAAGGGCCTACCTGTAGATTTTGGCCTCTAGCTCAGCCGGCACCTAGGGAAACCTACCAAACCTGTGCTTTTTTTAAAACTAGAGACCTAGGGGAATCCAAGATGGGGTGACTTGTGGGGCTTTGACTAGGTTATGTTACCCAGAATCCTTTGCAAACCTCAAAATTTGGCTAAAAAAACACATTTTCCTTACATTTTGGTGACAGAAAGTTCTGGAATCAGAGAGGAACCACAAATTTCCTTCTACCCAGCGTTCCCCCAAGTCTCCCGATAAAAATGATACCTCACTTGTGTGGGTAGGCCTAGCGCCCGCGACAGGAAATGCCCCAAAACGCAACGTGGACACATCACATTTTTTGAACGAAAACAGAGGTGTTTTTTGCAAAGGGCCTACCTGTAGATTTTGGCCTCTAGCTCAGCCGGCACCTAGGGAAACCTACCAAACCTGTGCTTTTTTGAAAACTAGAGACCTAGGGGAATCCAAGATGGGGTGACTTGTGGGGCTTTGACTAGGTTATGTTACCCAGAATCCTTTGCAAACCTCAAAATTTGGCTAAAAAAACACATTTTCCTTACATTTTGGTGACAGAAAGTTCTGGAATCAGAGAGGAGCCACAAATTTCCTTCCACCCAGCGTTCCCCCAAGTCTCCAGATAAAAATGATACCTCACTTGTGTGGGTAGGCCTAGCGCCCGCAACAGGAAATGACCCAAAACGCAACGTGGACACATCACATTTTTTGAACGAAAACAGAGGTGTTTTTTGCAAAGGGCCTACCTGTAGATTTTGGCCTCTAGCTCAGCCGGCACCTAGGGAAACCTACCAACCCTGTGCATTTTTGAAAACCAGAGACCTAGGGGAATCCAAGATGGGGTGACTTGTGGGGTCTGACCAGGTTCTATTACCCAGAATCCTTTGCAAACCTCAAACTTTGGCTAAAAAAACACATTTTCCTCAAATTTTGGTGACAGAAAGTTCTGGAATCAGAGAGGAGCCACAAATTTCCTTCTACCCAGCGTTCCCCCAAGTCTCCCGATAAAAATGATACCTCACTTGTGTGGGTAGGCCTAGCGCCCACGACAGGAAATGCCCCAAAACGCAACGTGGACACATCACATTTTTTGAACGAAAACAGAGGTGTTTTTTGCAAAGGGCCTACCTGTAGATTTTGGCCTCTAGCTCAGCCGGCACCTGGGAAACCTACCAACCCTGTGCATTTTTTAAAACTAGCGACCTAGGGGAATCCAAGATGGGGTGACTTGTGGGGCTTTGACTAGGTTATGTTACCCAGAATCCTTTGCAAACCTCAAAATTTGGCTAAAAAAACACATTTTCCTTACATTTTGGTGACAGAAAGTTCTGGAATCAGAGAGGAGCCACAAATTTCCTTCTACCCAGCGTTCCCCCAAGTCTCCCGATAAAAATGATACCTCACTTGTGTGGGTAGGCCTAGCGCCCGCGACAGGAAATGCCCCAAAACGCAACGTGGACACATCACATTTTTTGAACGAAAACAGAGGTGTTTTTTGCAAAGGGCCTACCTGTAGATTTTGGCCTCTAGCTCAGCCGGCACCTGGGAAACCTACCAACCCTGTGCATTTTTTAAAACTAGAGACCTAGGGGAATCCAAGATGGGGTGACTTGTGGGGCTTTGACTAGGTTATGTTACCCAGAATCCTTTGCAAACCTCAAAATTTGGCTAAAAAAACACATTTTCCTTACATTTTGGTGACAGAAAGTTCTGGAATCAGAGAGGAGCCACAAATTTCCTTCCACCCAGCGTTCCCCCAAGTCTCCCGATAAAAATGATACCTCACTTGTGTGGGTAGGCCTAGCGCCCGCAACAGGAAATGCCCCAAAACGCAACGTGGACACATCACATTTTTTTAACGAAAACAGAGGTGTTTTTGCAAAGGGCCTACCTGTAGATTTTGGCCTCTAGCTCAGCCGGCACCTAGGGAAACCTACCAAACCTGTGCATTTTTGAAAACTAGAGACCTAGGGGAATCCAAGATGGGGTGACTTGTAGGGCTCTGACTAGGTTCTGTTACCCAGAATCCTTTGCAAACCTCACAATTTGGCTAAAAAAACACATTTTCCTCACATTTTGGTGAAAGAAAGTTCTGGAATCAGAGAGGAGCCACAAATTTCCTTCCACCCAGCGTTCCCCCAAGTCTCCCGATAAAAATGATACCTCACTTGTGTGGGTAGGCCCAGAGCCCGCGACAGGAAATGCCCCAAAACGCAACGTGGACACATCACATTTTTTGAACGAAAACAGAGGTGTTTTTTGCAAAGTGCCTACCTGTAGATTTTGGCCTCTAGCTCAGCCGGCACCTAGGGAAACCTACCAACCCTGTGCATTTTTGAAAACCAGAGACCTAGGGGAATCCAAGATGGGGTGACTTGTGGGGTCTGACCAGGTTCTATTACCCAGAATCCTTTGCAAACTTCAAACTTTGGCTAAAAAAACACATTTTCCTCAAATTTTGGTGACAGAAAGTTCTGGAATCAGAGAGGAGCCACAAATTTCCTTCTACCCAGCGTTCCCCCAAGTCTCCCGATAAAATGATACCTCACTTGTGTGGGTAGGCCTAGCGCCCGCGACAGGAAATGCCCCAAAACGCAACGTGGACACATCACATTTTTTGAACGAAAACAGAGGTGTTTTTTGCAAAGGGCCTACCTGTAGATTTTGGCCTCTAGCTCAGCCGGCACCTGGGAAACCTACCAACCCTGTGCATTTTTTAAAACTAGAGACCTAGGGGAATCCAAGATGGGGTGACTTGTGGGGCTTTGACTAGGTTATGTTACCCAGAATCCTTTGCAAACCTCAAAATTTGGCTAAAAAAACACATTTTCCTTACATTTTGGTGACAGAAAGTTCTGGAATCAGAGAGGAGCCACAAATTTCCTTCTACCCAGCGTTCCCCAAGTCTCCCGATAAAAATGATACCTCACTTGTGTGGGTAGGCCTGGCTCCCGCGACAGGAAATGCCCCAAAACGCAACGTGGACACATCACATTTTTTTAAAGAAAACAGAGGTGTTTTTTGCAAAGGGCCTACCTGTAGATTTTGGCCTCTAGCTCAGCCGGCACCTAGGGAAACCTACCAAACCTGTGCTTTTTTGAAAACTAGAGACCTAGGGAAATCCAAGATGGGGTGACTTGTGGGGCTTTGACTAGGTTATGTTACCCAGAATCCTTTGCAAACCTCAAAATTTGGCTAAAAAAACACATTTTCCTTACATTTTGGTGACAGAAAGTTCTGGAATCAGAGAGGAGCCACAAATTTCCTTCCACCCAGCGTTCCCCCAAGTCTCCAGATAAAAATGATACCTCACTTGTGTGGGTAGGCCTAGCGCCCGCAACAGGAAATGACCCAAAACGCAACGTGGACACATCACATTTTTTGAACGAAAACAGAGGTGTTTTTTGCAAAGGGCCTACCTGTAGATTTTGGCCTCTAGCTCAGCCGGCACCTAGGGAAACCTACCAACCCTGTGCATTTTTGAAAACCAGAGACCTAGGGGAATCCAAGATGGGGTGACTTGTGGGGTCTGACCAGGTTCTATTACCCAGAATCCTTTGCAAACCTCAAACTTTGGCTAAAAAAACACATTTTCCTCAAATTTTGGTGACAGAAAGTTCTGGAATCAGAGAGGAGCCACAAATTTCCTTCTACCCAGCGTTCCCCCAAGTCTCCCGATAAAAATGATACCTCACTTGTGTGGGTAGGCCTAGCGCCCGCGACAGGAAATGCCCCAAAACGCAACGTGGACACATCACATTTTTTGAACGAAAACAGAGGTGTTTTTTGCAAAGGGCCTACCTGTAGATTTTGGCCTCTAGCTCAGCCGGCACCTGGGAAACCTACCAACCCTGTGCATTTTTTAAAACTAGCGACCTAGGGGAATCCAAGATGGGGTGACTTGTGGGGCTTTGACTAGGTTATGTTACCCAGAATCCTTTGCAAACCTCAAAATTTGGCTAAAAAAACACATTTTCCTTACATTTTGGTGACAGAAAGTTCTGGAATCAGAGAGGAGCCACAAATTTCCTTCTACCCAGCGTTCCCCCAAGTCTCCCGATAAAAATGATACCTCACTTGTGTGGGTAGGCCTAGCGCCCGCGACAGGAAATGCCCCAAAACGCAACGTGGACACATCACATTTTTTGAACGAAAACAGAGGTGTTTTTTGCAAAGGGCCTACCTGTAGATTTTGGCCTCTAGCTCAGCCGGCACCTGGGAAACCTACCAACCCTGTGCATTTTTTAAAACTAGAGACCTAGGGGAATCCAAGATGGGGTGACTTGTGGGGCTTTGACTAGGTTATGTTACCCAGAATCCTTTGCAAACCTCAAAATTTGGCTAAAAAAACACATTTTCCTTACATTTTGGTGACAGAAACTTCTGGAATCAGAGAGGAGCCACAAATTTCCTTCCACCCAGCGTTCCCCCAAGTCTCCCGATAAAAATGATACCTCACTTGTGTGGGTAGGCCTAGCGCCCGCAACAGGAAATGCCCCAAAACGCAACGTGGACACATCACATTTTTTGAACGAAAACAGAGGTGTTTTTTGCAAAGGGCCTACCTGTAGATTTTGGCCTCTAGCTCAGCCGGCACCTAGGGAAACCTACCAAACCTGTGCATTTTTGAAAACTAGAGACCTAGGGGAATCCAAGATGGGGTGACTTGTAGGGCTCTGACTAGGTTCTGTTACCCAGAATCCTTTGCAAACCTCACAATTTGGCTAAAAAAACACATTTTCCTCACATTTTGGTGAAAGAAAGTTCTGGAATCAGAGAGGAGCCACAAATTTCCTTCCACCCAGCGTTCCCCCAAGTCTCCCGATAAAAATGATACCTCACTTGTGTGGGTAGGCCCAGAGCCCGCGACAGGAAATGCCCCAAAACGCAACGTGGACACATCACATTTTTTGAACGAAAACAGAGGTGTTTTTTGCAAAGTGCCTACCTGTAGATTTTGGCCTCTAGCTCAGCCGGCACCTAGGGAAACCTACCAACCCTGTGCATTTTTGAAAACCAGAGACCTAGGGGAATCCAAGATGGGGTGACTTGTGGGGTCTGACCAGGTTCTATTACCCAGAATCCTTTGCAAACTTCAAACTTTGGCTAAAAAAACACATTTTCCTCAAATTTTGGTGACAGAAAGTTCTGGAATCAGAGAGGAGCCACAAATTTCCTTCTACCCAGCGTTCCCCCAAGTCTCCCGATAAAAATGATACCTCACTTGTGTGGGTAGGCCTAGCGCCCGCGACAGGAAATGCCCCAAAACGCAACGTGGACACATCACATTTTTTGAACGAAAACAGAGGTGTTTTTTGCAAAGGGCCTACCTGTAGATTTTGGCCTCTAGCTCAGCCGGCACCTGGGAAACCTACCAACCCTGTGCATTTTTTAAAACTAGAGACCTAGGGGAATCCAAGATGGGGTGACTTGTGGGGCTTTGACTAGGTTATGTTACCCAGAATCCTTTGCAAACCTCAAAATTTGGCTAAAAAAACACATTTTCCTTACATTTTGGTGACAGAAAGTTCTGGAATCAGAGAGGAGCCACAAATTTCCTTCCACCCAGCGTTCCCCCAAGTCTCCCGATAAAAATGATACCTCACTTGTGTGGGTAGGCCTAGCGCCCGCAACAGGAAATGCCCCAAAACGCAACGTGGACACATCACATTTTTTGAACGAAAACAGAGGTGTTTTTTGCAAAGGGCCTACCTGTAGATTTTGGCCTCTAGCTCAGCCGGCACCTAGGGAAACCTACCAAACCTGTGCATTTTTGAAAACTAGAGACCTAGGGGAATCCAAGATGGGGTGACTTGTGGGGCTCTGACTAGGTTCTGTTACCCAGAATCCTTTGCAAACCTCACAATTTGGCTAAAAAAACACATTTTCCTCACATTTTGGTGAAAGAAAGTTCTGGAATCAGAGAGGAGCCACAAATTACCTTCCACCCAGCGTTCCCCCAAGTCTCCCGATAAAAATGATACCTCACTTGTGTGGGTAGGCCCAGAGCCCGCGACAGGAAATGCCCCAAAACGCAACGTGGACACATCACATTTTTTGAACGAAAACAGAGGTGTTTTTTGCAAAGTGCCTACCTGTAGATTTTGGCCTCTAGCTCAGCCGGCACCTAGGGAAACCTACCAACCCTGTGCATTTTTGAAAACCAGAGACCTAGGGGAATCCAAGATGGGGTGACTTGTGGGGTCTGACCAGGTTCTATTACCCAGAATCCTTTGCAAACTTCAAACTTTTGCTAAAAAAACACATTTTCCTCAAATTTTGGTGACAGAAAGTTCTGGAATCAGAGAGGAGCCACAAATTTCCTTCTACCCAGCGTTCCCCCAAGTCTCCCGATAAAAATGATACCTCACTTGTGTGGGTAGGCCTAGCGCCCGCGACAGGAAATGCCCCAAAACGCAACGTGGACACATCACATTTTTTGAACGAAAACAGAGGTGTTTTTTGCAAAGGGCCTACCTGTAGATTTTGGCCTCTAGCTCAGCCGGCACCTAGGGAAACCTACCAAACCTGTGCTTTTTTGAAAACTAGAGACCTAGGGGAATCCAAGATGGGGTGACTTGTGGGGCTTTGACTAGGTTATGTTACCCAGAATCCTTTGCAAACCACAAAATTTGGCTAAAAAAACACATTTTCCTTACATTTTGGTGACAGAAAGTTCTGGAATCAGAGAGGAGCCACAAATTTCCTTCTACCCAGCGTTCCCCCAAGTCTCCCGATAAAAATGATACCTCACTTGTGTGGGTAGGCCTAGCGCCCGCGACAGGAAATGCCCCAAAACGCAACGTGGACACATCACATTTTTTGAACGAAAACAGAGGTGTTTTTTGCAAAGGGCCTACCTGTAGATTTTGGCCTCTAGCTCAGCCAGCACCTAGGGAAACCTACCAAACCTGTGCTTTTTTGAAAACTAGAGACCTAGGGGAATCCAAGATGGGGTGACTTGTGGGGCTTTGACTAGGTTATGTTACCCAGAATCCTTTGCAAACCTCAAAATTTGGCTAAAAAAACACATTTTCCTTACATTTTGGTGACAGAAAGTTCTGGAATCAGAGAGGAGCCACAAATTTCCTTCCACCCAGCGTTCCCCCAAGTCTCCAGATAAAAATGATACCTCACTTGTGTGGGTAGGCCTAGCGCCCGCAACAGGAAATGACCCAAAACGCAACGTGGACACATCACATTTTTTGAACGAAAACAGAGGTGTTTTTTGCAAAGGGCCTACCTGTAGATTTTGGCCTCTAGCTCAGCCGGCACCTAGGGAAACCTACCAACCCTGTGCATTTTTGAAAACCAGAGACCTAGGGGAATCCAAGATGGGGTGACTTGTGGGGTCTGACCAGGTTCTATTACCCAGAATCCTTTGCAAACCTCAAACTTTGGCTAAAAAAACACATTTTCCTCAAATTTTGGTGACAGAAAGTTCTGGAATCAGAGAGGAGCCACAAATTTCCTTCTACCCAGCGTTCCCCCAAGTCTCCCGATAAAAATGATACCTCACTTGTGTGGGTAGGCCTAGCGCCCGCGACAGGAAATGCCCCAAAACGCAACGTGGACACATCACATTTTTTGAACGAAAACAGAGGTGTTTTTTGCAAAGGGCCTACCTGTAGATTTTGGCCTCTAGCTCAGCCGGCACCTAGGGAAACCTACCAAACCTGTGCTTTTTTTAAAACTAGAGACCTAGGGGAATCCAAGATGGGGTGACTTGTGGGGCTTTGACTAGGTTATGTTACCCAGAATCCTTTGCAAACCTCAAAATTTGGCTAAAAAAACACATTTTCCTTACATTTTGGTGACAGAAAGTTCTGGAATCAGAGAGGAGCCACAAATTTCCTTCTACCCAGCGTTCCCCCAAGTCTCCCGATAAAAATGATACCTCACTTGTGTGGGTAGGCCTAGCGCCCGCGACAGGAAATGCCCCAAAACGCAACGTGGACACATCACATTTTTTGAACGAAAACAGAGGTGTTTTTTGCAAAGGGCCTACCTGTAGATTTTGGCCTCTAGCTCAGCCGGCACCTAGGGAAACCTACCAAACCTGTGCTTTTTTGAAAACTAGAGACCTAGGGGAATCCAAGATGGGGTGACTTGTGGGGCTTTGACTAGGTTATGTTACCCAGAATCCTTTGCAAACCTCAAAATTTGGCTAAAAAAACACATTTTCCTTACATTTTGGTGACAGAAAGTTCTGGAATCAGAGAGGAGCCACAAATTTCCTTCCACCCAGCGTTCCCCCAAGTCTCCAGATAAAAATGATACCTCACTTGTGTGGGTAGGCCTAGCGCCCGCAACAGGAAATGACCCAAAACGCAACGTGGACACATCACATTTTTTGAACGAAAACAGAGGTGTTTTTTGCAAAGGGCCTACCTGTAGATTTTGGCCTCTAGCTCAGCCGGCACCTAGGGAAACCTACCAACCCTGTGCATTTTTGAAAACCAGAGACCTAGGGGAATCCAAGATGGGGTGACTTGTGGGGTCTGACCAGGTTCTATTACCCAGAATCCTTTGCAAACCTCAAACTTTGGCTAAAAAAACACATTTTCCTCAAATTTTGGTGACAGAAAGTTCTGGAATCAGAGAGGAGCCACAAATTTCCTTCTACCCAGCGTTCCCCCAAGTCTCCCGATAAAAATGATACCTCACTTGTGTGGGTAGGCCTAGCGCCCGCGACAGGAAATGCCCCAAAACGCAACGTGGACACATCACATTTTTTGAACGAAAACAGAGGTGTTTTTTGCAAAGGGCCTACCTGTAGATTTTGGCCTCTAGCTCAGCCGGCACCTGGGAAACCTACCAACCCTGTGCATTTTTTAAAACTAGCGACCTAGGGGAATCCAAGATGGGGTGACTTGTGGGGCTTTGACTAGGTTATGTTACCCAGAATCCTTTGCAAACCTCAAAATTTGGCTAAAAAAACACATTTTCCTTACATTTTGGTGACAGAAAGTTCTGGAATCAGAGAGGAGCCACAAATTTCCTTCTACCCAGCGTTCCCCCAAGTCTCCCGATAAAAATGATACCTCACTTGTGTGGGTAGGCCTAGCGCCCGCGACAGGAAATGCCCCAAAACGCAACGTGGACACATCACATTTTTTGAACGAAAACAGAGGTGTTTTTTGCAAAGGGCCTACCTGTAGATTTTGGCCTCTAGCTCAGCCGGCACCTGGGAAACCTACCAACCCTGTGCATTTTTTAAAACTAGAGACCTAGGGGAATCCAAGATGGGGTGACTTGTAGGGCTCTGACTAGGTTCTGTTACCCAGAATCCTTTGCAAACCTCACAATTTGGCTAAAAAAACACATTTTCTTCACATTTTGGTGAAAGAAAGTTCTGGAATCAGAGAGGAGCCACAAATTTCCTTCCACCCAGCGTTCCCCCAAGTCTCCCGATAAAAATGATACCTCACTTGTGTGGGTAGGCCCAGAGCCCGCGACAGGAAATGCCCCAAAACGCAACGTGGACACATCACATTTTTTGAACGAAAACAGAGGTGTTTTTTGCAAAGTGCCTACCTGTAGATTTTGGCCTCTAGCTCAGCCGGCACCTAGGGAAACCTACCAACCCTGTGCATTTTTGAAAACCAGAGACCTAGGGGAATCCAAGATGGGGTGACTTGTGGGGTCTCACCAGGTTCTATTACCCAGAATCCTTTGCAAACTTCAAACTTTGGCTAAAAAAACACATTTTCCTCAAATTTTGGTGACAGAAAGTTCTGGAATCAGAGAGGAGCCACAAATTTCCTTCTACCCAGCGTTCCCCCAAGTCTCCCGATAAAAATGATACCTCACTTGTGTGGGTAGGCCTAGCGCCCGCGACAGGAAATGCCCCAAAACGCAACGTGGACACATCACATTTTTTGAACGAAAACAGAGGTGTTTTTTGCAAAGGGCCTACCTGTAGATTTTGGCCTCTAGCTCAGCCGGGCACCTGGGAAACCTACCAACCCTGTGCATTTTTTAAAACTAGAGACCTAGGGGAATCCAAGATGGGGTGACTTGTGGGGCTTTGACTAGGTTATGTTACCCAGAATCCTTTGCAAACCTCAAAATTTGGCTAAAAAAACACATTTTCCTTACATTTTGGTGACAGAAAGTTCTGGAATCAGAGAGGAGCCACAAATTTCCTTCCACCCAGCGTTCCCCCAAGTCTCCCGATAAAAATGATACCTCACTTGTGTGGGTAGGCCTAGCGCCCGCAACAGGAAATGCCCCAAAACGCAACGTGGACACATCACATTTTTTGAACGAAAACAGAGGTGTTTTTTTGCAAAGGGCCCCTACCTGTAGATTTTGGCCTCTAGCTCAGCCGGCACCTAGGGAAACCTACCAAACCTGTGCATTTTTGAAAACTAGAGACCTAGGGGAATCCAAGATGGGGTGACTTGTGGGGCTCTGACTAGGTTCTGTTACCCAGAATCCTTTGCAAACCTCACAATTTGGCTAAAAAAAGCACATTTTCCTCACATTTTGGTGAAAGAAAGTTCTGGAATCAGAGAGGAAGCCACAAATTACCTCCACCAGCGTTCCCAAGTCCCGCGATAAAATGATACCTCACTTGTGTGGTA
The DNA here is from genome assembly GCF_031143425.1 of Pleurodeles waltl. Taxonomy (NCBI): domain Eukaryota; kingdom Metazoa; phylum Chordata; class Amphibia; order Caudata; family Salamandridae; genus Pleurodeles; species Pleurodeles waltl. Next base: position 19,112 of record NW_027150044.1, read on the forward strand.
GTGCAGAGCCCGCGACAGGAAATGCCCCAAAACGCAACGTGGACACATCACATTTTTTGAACGAAAACAGAGGTGTTTTTTGCAAAGTGCCTACCTGTAGATTTTGGCCTCTAGCTCAGCCGGCACCTAGGGAAACCTACCAACCCTGTGCATTTTTGAAAACCAGAGACCTAGGGGAATCCAAGATGGGGTGACTTGTGGGGTCTGACCAGGTTCTATTACCCAGAATCCTTTGCAAACTTCAAACTTTTGCTAAAAAAACACATTTTCCTCAAATTTTGGTGACAGAAAGTTCTGGAATCAGAGAGGAGCCACAAATTTCCTTCTACCCAGCGTTCCCCCAAGTCTCCCGATAAAAATGATACCTCACTTGTGTGGGTAGGCCTAGCGCCCGCGACAGGAAATGCCCCAAAACGCAACGTGGACACATCACATTTTTTGAACGAAAACAGAGGTGTTTTTTGCAAAGGGCCTACCTGTAGATTTTGGCCTCTAGCTCAGCCGGCACCTAGGGAAACCTACCAAACCTGTGCTTTTTTGAAAACTAGAGACCTAGGGGAATCCAAGATGGGGTGACTTGTGGGGCTTTGACTAGGTTATGTTACCCAGAATCCTTTGCAAACCTCAAAATTTGGCTAAAAAAACACATTTTCCTTACATTTTGGTGACAGAAAGTTCTGGAATCAGAGAGGAGCCACAAATTTCCTTCTACCCAGCGTTCCCCCAAGTCTCCCGATAAAAATGATACCTCACTTGTGTGGGTAGGCCTAGCGCCCGCGACAGGAAATGCCCCAAAACGCAACGTGGACACATCACATTTTTTGAACGAAAACAGAGGTGTTTTTTGCAAAGGGCCTACCTGTAGATTTTGGCCTCTAGCTCAGCCGGCACCTAGGGAAACCTACCAAACCTGTGCTTTTTTGAAAACTAGAGACCTAGGGGAATCCAAGATGGGGTGACTTGTGGGGCTTTGACTAGGTTATGTTACCCAGAATCCTTTGCAAACCTCAAAATTTGGCTAAAAAAACACATTTTCCTTACATTTTGGTGACAGAAAGTTCTGGAATCAGAGAGGAGCCACAAATTTCCTTCCACCCAGCGTTCCCCCAAGTCTCCAGATAAAAATGATACCTCACTTGTGTGGGTAGGCCTAGCGCCCGCAACAGGAAATGACCCAAAACGCAACGTGGACACATCACATTTTTTGAACGAAAACAGAGGTGTTTTTTGCAAAGGGCCTACCTGTAGATTTTGGCCTCTAGCTCAGCCGGCACCTAGGGAAACCTACCAACCCTGTGCATTTTTGAAAACCAGAGACCTAGGGGAATCCAAGATGGGGTGACTTGTGGGGTCTGACCAGGTTCTATTACCCAGAATCCTTTGCAAACCTCAAACTTTGGCTAAAAAAACACATTTTCCTCAAATTTTGGTGACAGAAAGTTCTGGAATCAGAGAGGAGCCACAAATTTCCTTCTACCCAGCGTTCCCCCAAGTCTCCCGATAAAAATGATACCTCACTTGTGTGGGTAGGCCTAGCGCCCGCGACAGGAAATGCCCCAAAACGCAACGTGGACACATCACATTTTTTGAACGAAAACAGAGGTGTTTTTTGCAAAGGGCCTACCTGTAGATTTTGGCCTCTAGCTCAGCCGGCACCTGGGAAACCTACCAACCCTGTGCATTTTTTAAAACTAGCGACCTAGGGGAATCCAAGATGGGGTGACTTGTGGGGCTTTGACTAGGTTATGTTACCCAGAATCCTTTGCAAACCTCAAAATTTGGCTAAAAAAACACATTTTCCTTACATTTTGGTGACAGAAAGTTCTGGAATCAGAGAGGAGCCACAAATTTCCTTCTACCCAGCGTTCCCCCAAGTCTCCCGATAAAAATGATACCTCACTTGTGTGGGTAGGCCTAGCGCCCGCGACAGGAAATGCCCCAAAACGCAACGTGGACACATCACATTTTTTGAACGAAAACAGAGGTGTTTTTTGCAAAGGGCCTACCTGTAGATTTTGGCCTCTAGCTCAGCCGGCACCTGGGAAACCTACCAACCCTGTGCATTTTTTAAAACTAGAGACCTAGGGGAATCCAAGATGGGGTGACTTGTGGGGCTTTGACTAGGTTATGTTACCCAGAATCCTTTGCAAACCTCAAAATTTGGCTAAAAAAACACATTTTCCTTACATTTTGGTGACAGAAAGTTCTGGAATCAGAGAGGAGCCACAAATTTCCTTCCACCCAGCGTTCCCCCAAGTCTCCCGATAAAAATGATACCTCACTTGTGTGGGTAGGCCTAGCGCCCGCAACAGGAAATGCCCCAAAACGCAACGTGGACACATCACATTTTTTGAACGAAAACAGAGGTGTTTTTTGCAAAGGGCCTACCTGTAGATTTTGGCCTCTAGCTCAGCCGGCACCTAGGGAAACCTACCAAACCTGTGCATTTTTGAAAACTAGAGACCTAGGGGAATCCAAGATGGGGTGACTTGTAGGGCTCTGACTAGGTTCTGTTACCCAGAATCCTTTGCAAACCTCACAATTTGGCTAAAAAAACACATTTTCCTCACATTTTGGTGAAAGAAAGTTCTGGAATCAGAGAGGAGCCACAAATTTCCTTCCACCCAGCGTTCCCCCAAGTCTCCCGATAAAAATGATACCTCACTTGTGTGGGTAGGCCCAGAGCCCGCGACAGGAAATGCCCCAAAACGCAACGTGGACACATCACATTTTTTGAACGAAAACAGAGGTGTTTTTTGCAAAGTGCCTACCTGTAGATTTTGGCCTCTAGCTCAGCCGGCACCTAGGGAAACCTACCAACCCTGTGCATTTTTGAAAACCAGAGACCTAGGGGAATCCAAGATGGGGTGACTTGTGGGGTCTGACCAGGTTCTATTACCCAGAATCCTTTGCAAACTTCAAACTTTGGCTAAAAAAACACATTTTCCTCAAATTTTGGTGACAGAAAGTTCTGGAATCAGAGAGGAGCCACAAATTTCCTTCTACCCAGCGTTCCCCCAAGTCTCCCGATAAAAATGATACCTCACTTGTGTGGGTAGGCCTAGCGCCCGCGACAGGAAATGCCCCAAAACGCAACGTGGACACATCACATTTTTTGAACGAAAACAGAGGTGTTTTTTGCAAAGGGCCTACCTGTAGATTTTGGCCTCTAGCTCAGCCGGCACCTGGGAAACCTACCAACCCTGTGCATTTTTTAAAACTAGAGACCTAGGGGAATCCAAGATGGGGTGACTTGTGGGGCTTTGACTAGGTTATGTTACCCAGAATCCTTTGCAAACCTCAAAATTTGGCTAAAAAAACACATTTTCCTTACATTTTGGTGACAGAAAGTTCTGGAATCAGAGAGGAGCCTCAAATTTCCTTCCACCCAGCGTTCCCCCAAGTCTCCCGATAAAAATGATACCTCACTTGTGTGGGTAGGCCTAGCGCCCGCAACAGGAAATGCCCCAAAACGCAACGTGGACACATCACATTTTTTGAACGAAAACAGAGGTGTTTTTTGCAAAGGGCCTACCTGTAGATTTTGGCCTCTAGCTCAGCCGGCACCTAGGGAAACCTACCAAACCTGTGCATTTTTGAAAACTAGAGACCTAGGGGAATCCAAGATGGGGTGACTTGTGGGGCTCTGACTAGGTTCTGTTACCCAGAATCCTTTGCAAACCTCACAATTTGGCTAAAAAAACACATTTTCCTCACATTTTGGTGAAAGAAAGTTCTGGAATCAGAGAGGAGCCACAAATTACCTTCCACCCAGCGTTCCCCCAAGTCTCTCGATAAAAATGATACCTCACTTGTGTGGGTAGGCCCAGAGCCCGCGACAGGAAATGCCCCAAAACGCAACGTGGACACATCACATTTTTTGAACGAAAACAGAGGTGTTTTTTGCAAAGTGCCTACCTGTAGATTTTGGCCTCTAGCTCAGCCGGCACCTAGGGAAACCTACCAACCCTGTGCATTTTTGAAAACCAGAGACCTAGGGGAATCCAAGATGGGGTGACTTGTGGGGTCTGACCAGGTTCTATTACCCAGAATCCTTTGCAAACTTCAAACTTTTGCTAAAAAAACACATTTTCCTCAAATTTTGGTGACAGAAAGTTCTGGAATCAGAGAGGAGCCACAAATTTCCTTCTACCCAGCGTTCCCCCAAGTCTCCCGATAAAAATGATACCTCACTTGTGTGGGTAGGCCTAGCGCCCGCGACAGGAAATGCCCCAAAACGCAACGTGGACACATCACATTTTTTGAACGAAAACAGAGGTGTTTTTTGCAAAGGGCCTACCTGTAGATTTTGGCCTCTAGCTCAGCCGGCACCTAGGGAAACCTACCAAACCTGTGCTTTTTTGAAAACTAGAGACCTAGGGGAATCCAAGATGGGGTGACTTGTGGGGCTTTGACTAGGTTATGTTACCCAGAATCCTTTGCAAACCTCAAAATTTGGCTAAAAAAACACATTTTCCTTACATTTTGGTGACAGAAAGTTCTGGAATCAGAGAGGAGCCACAAATTTCCTTCCACCCAGCGTTCCCCCAAGTCTCCCGATAAAAATGATACCTCACTTGTGTGGGTAGGCCTAGCGCCCGCAACAGGAAATGCCCCAAAACGCAACGTGGACACATCACATTTTTTGAACGAAAACAGAGGTGTTTTTTGCAAAGGGCCTACCTGTAGATTTTGGCCTCTAGCTCAGCCGGCACCTAGGGAAACCTACCAAACCTGTGCATTTTTGAAAACTAGAGACCTAGGGGAATCCAAGATGGGGTGACTTGTAGGGCTCTGACTAGGTTCTGTTACCCAGAATCCTTTGCAAACCTCACAATTTGGCTAAAAAAAACACATTTTCCTCACATTTTGGTGAAAGAAAGTTCTGGAATCAGAGAGGAGCCACAAATTTCCTTCCACCCAGCGTTCCCCCAAGTCTCCCGATAAAAATGATACCTCACTTGTGTGGGTAGGCCCAGAGCCCGCGACAGGAAATGCCCCAAAACGCAACGTGGACACATCACATTTTTTGAACGAAAACAGAGGTGTTTTTTGCAAAGTGCCTACCTGTAGATTTTGGCCTCTAGCTCAGCCGGCACCTAGGGAAACCTACCAACCCTGTGCATTTTTGAAAACCAGAGACCTAGGGGAATCCAAGATGGGGTGACTTGTGGGGTCTGACCAGGTTCTATTACCCAGAATCCTTTGCAAACTTCAAACTTTGGCTAAAAAAACACATTTTCCTCAAATTTTGGTGACAGAAAGTTCTGGAATCAGAGAGGAGCCACAAATTTCCTTCTACCCAGCGTTCCCCCAAGTCTCCCGATAAAAATGATACCTCACTTGTGTGGGTAGGCCTAGCGCCCGCGACAGGAAATGCCCCAAAACGCAACGTGGACACATCACATTTTTTGAACGAAAACAGAGGTGTTTTTTGCAAAGGGCCTACCTGTAGATTTTGGCCTCTAGCTCAGCCGGCACCTGGGAAACCTACCAACCCTGTGCATTTTTTAAAACTAGAGACCTAGGGGAATCCAAGATGGGGTGACTTGTGGGGCTTTGACTAGGTTATGTTACCCAGAATCCTTTGCAAACCTCAAAATTTGGCTAAAAAAACACATTTTCCTTACATTTTGGTGACAGAAAGTTCTGGAATCAGAGAGGAGCCACAAATTTCCTTCCACCCAGCGTTCCCCCAAGTCTCCCGATAAAAATGATACCTCACTTGTGTGGGTAGGCCTAGCGCCCGCAACAGGAAATGCCCCAAAACGCAACGTGGACACATCACATTTTTTGAACGAAAACAGAGGTGTTTTTTGCAAAGGGCCTACCTGTAGATTTTGGCCTCTAGCTCAGCCGGCACCTAGGGAAACCTACCAAACCTGTGCATTTTTGAAAACTAGAGACCTAGGGGAATCCAAGATGGGGTGACTTGTGGGGCTCTGACTAGGTTCTGTTACCCAGAATCCTTTGCAAACCTCACAATTTGGCTAAAAAAACACATTTTCCTCACATTTTGGTGAAAGAAAGTTCTGGAATCAGAGAGGAGCCACAAATTACCTTCCACCCAGCGTTCCCCCAAGTCTCCCGATAAAAATGATACCTCACTTGTGTGGGTAGGCCCAGAGCCCGCGACAGGAAATGCCCCAAAACGCAACGTGGACACATCACATTTTTTGAACGAAAACAGAGGTGTTTTTTGCAAAGTGCCTACCTGTAGATTTTGGCCTCTAGCTCAGCCGGCACCTAGGGAAACCTACCAACCCTGTGCATTTTTGAAAACCAGAGACCTAGGGGAATCCAAGATGGGGTGACTTGTGGGGTCTGACCAGGTTCTATTACCCAGAATCCTTTGCAAACTTCAAACTTTTGCTAAAAAAACACATTTTCCTCAAATTTTGGTGACAGAAAGTTCTGGAATCAGAGAGGAGCCACAAATTTCCTTCTACCCAGCGTTCCCCCAAGTCTCCCGATAAAAATGATACCTCACTTGTGTGGGTAGGCCTAGCGCCCGCGACAGGAAATGCCCCAAAACGCAACGTGGACACATCACATTTTTTGAACGAAAACAGAGGTGTTTTTTGCAAAGGGCCTACCTGTAGATTTTGGCCTCTAGCTCAGCCGGCACCTAGGGAAACCTACCAAACCTGTGCTTTTTTGAAAACTAGAGACCTAGGGGAATCCAAGATGGGGTGACTTGTGGGGCTTTGACTAGGTTATGTTACCCAGAATCCTTTGCAAACTTCAAACTTTGGCTAAAAAAACACATTTTCCTCAAATTTTGGTGACAGAAAGTTCTGGAATCAGAGAGGAGCCACAAATTTCCTTCTACCCAGCGTTCCCCCAAGTCTCCCGATAAAAATGATACCTCACTTGTGTGGGTAGGCCTAGCGCCCGCGACAGGAAATGCCCCAAAACGCAACGTGGACACATCACATTTTTTGAACGAAAACAGAGGTGTTTTTTGCAAAGGGCCTACCTGTAGATTTTGGCCTCTAGCTCAGCCGGCACCTGGGAAACCTACCAACCCTGTGCATTTTTTAAAACTAGAGACCTAGGGGAATCCAAGATGGGGTGACTTGTGGGGCTTTGACTAGGTTATGTTACCCAGAATCCTTTGCAAACCTCAAAATTTGGCTAAAAAAACACATTTTCCTTACATTTTGGTGACAGAAAGTTCTGGAATCAGAGAGGAGCCACAAATTTCCTTCCACCCAGCGTTCCCCCAAGTCTCCCGATAAAAATGATACCTCACTTGTGTGGGTAGGCCTAGCGCCCGCAACAGGAAATGCCCCAAAACGCAACGTGGACACATCACATTTTTTGAACGAAAACAGAGGTGTTTTTTGCAAAGGGCCTACCTGTAGATTTTGGCCTCTAGCTCAGCCGGCACCTAGGGAAACCTACCAAACCTGTGCATTTTTGAAAACTAGAGACCTAGGGGAATCCAAGATGGGGTGACTTGTGGGGCTCTGACTAGGTTCTGTTACCCAGAATCCTTTGCAAACCTCACAATTTGGCTAAAAAAACACATTTTCCTCACATTTTGGTGAAAGAAAGTTCTGGAATCAGAGAGGAGCCACAAATTACCTTCCACCCAGCGTTCCCCCAAGTCTCCCGATAAAAATGATACCTCACTTGTGTGGGTAGGCCCAGAGCCCGCGACAGGAAATGCCCCAAAACGCAACGTGGACACATCACATTTTTTGAACGAAAACAGAGGTGTTTTTTGCAAAGTGCCTACCTGTAGATTTTGGCCTCTAGCTCAGCCGGCACCTAGGGAAACCTACCAACCCTGTGCATTTTTGAAAACCAGAGACCTAGGGGAATCCAAGATGGGGTGACTTGTGGGGTCTGACCAGGTTCTATTACCCAGAATCCTTTGCAAACTTCAAACTTTTGCTAAAAAAACACATTTTCCTCAAATTTTGGTGACAGAAAGTTCTGGAATCAGAGAGGAGCCACAAATTTCCTTCTACCCAGCGTTCCCCCAAGTCTCCCGATAAAAATGATACCTCACTTGTGTGGGTAGGCCTAGCGCCCGCGACAGGAAATGCCCCAAAACGCAACGTGGACACATCACATTTTTTGAACGAAAACAGAGGTGTTTTTTGCAAAGGGCCTACCTGTAGATTTTGGCCTCTAGCTCAGCCGGCACCTAGGGAAACCTACCAAACCTGTGCTTTTTTGAAAACTAGAGACCTAGGGGAATCCAAGATGGGGTGACTTGTGGGGCTTTGACTAGGTTATGTTACCCAGAATCCTTTGCAAACCTCAAAATTTGGCTAAAAAAACACATTTTCCTTACATTTTGGTGACAGAAAGTTCTGGAATCAGAGAGGAGCCACAAATTTCCTTCTACCCAGCGTTCCCCCAAGTCTCCCGATAAAAATGATACCTCACTTGTGTGGGTAGGCCTAGCGCCCGCGACAGGAAATGACCCAAAACGCAACGTGGACACATCACATTTTTTGAACGAAAACAGAGGTGTTTTTTGCAAAGGGCCTACCTGTAGATTTTGGCCTCTAGCTCAGCCGGCACCTAGGGAAACCTACCAAACCTGTGCTTTTTTGAAAACTAGAGACCTAGGGGAATCCAAGATGGGGTGACTTGTGGGGCTTTGACTAGGTTATGTTACCCAGAATCCTTTGCAAACCTCAAAATTTGGCTAAAAAAACACATTTTCCTTACATTTTGGTGACAGAAAGTTCTGGAATCAGAGAGGAGCCACAAATTTCCTTCCACCCAGCGTTCCCCCAAGTCTCCAGATAAAAATGATACCTCACTTGTGTGGGTAGGCCTAGCGCCCGCAACAGGAAATGACCCAAAACGCAACGTGGACACATCACATTTTTTGAACGAAAACAGAGGTGTTTTTTGCAAAGGGCCTACCTGTAGATTTTGGCCTCTAGCTCAGCCGGCACCTAGGGAAACCTACCAACCCTGTGCATTTTTGAAAACCAGAGACCTAGGGGAATCCAAGATGGGGTGACTTGTGGGGTCTGACCAGGTTCTATTACCCAGAATCCTTTGCAAACCTCAAACTTTGGCTAAAAAAACACATTTTCCTCAAATTTTGGTGACAGAAAGTTCTGGAATCAGAGAGGAGCCACAAATTTCCTTCTACCCAGCGTTCCCCCAAGTCTCCCGATAAAAATGATACCTCACTTGTGTGGGTAGGCCTAGCGCCCGCGACAGGAAATGCCCCAAAACGCAACGTGGACACATCACATTTTTTGAACGAAAACAGAGGTGTTTTTTGCAAAGGGCCTACCTGTAGATTTTGGCCTCTAGCTCAGCCGGCACCTGGGAAACCTACCAACCCTGTGCATTTTTTAAAACTAGCGACCTAGGGGAATCCAAGATGGGGTGACTTGTGGGGCTTTGACTAGGTTATGTTACCCAGAATCCTTTGCAAACCTCAAAATTTGGCTAAAAAAACACATTTTCCTTACATTTTGGTGACAGAAAGTTCTGGAATCAGAGAGGAGCCACAAATTTCCTTCTACCCAGCGTTCCCCCAAGTCTCCCGATAAAAATGATACCTCACTTGTGTGGGTAGGCCTAGCGCCCGCGACAGGAAATGCCCCAAAACGCAACGTCGACACATCACATTTTTTTAAAGAAAACAGATGTGTTTTTTGCAAAGTGCCTACCTGTAGATTTTGGCCTCTAGCTCTGCCGGCAGCTAGGGAAACCTACCAACCCTGTGCATTTTTGAAAACTAGAGACCTAGGGGAATCCAAGATGGGGTGACTTGTGGGGTCTGACCAGGTTCTATTACCCAGAATCCTTTGCAAACCTCAAAATTTGGCTAAGAAAACACATTTTCCTCACATTTTGGTGACAGAAAGTTCTGGAATCAGAGAGGAGCCACAAATTTCCTACCACCCACCATTCCCCCAAGTCTCCCGATAAAAATGATACCTCACTTGTGTGGGTAGGCCTAGCGCCCGCGACAGGAAATGCCCCAAAACGCAACGTGGATACATCACATTTTTTTAACGAAAACAGAGGTGTTTTTTGCAAAGGGCCTACCTGTAGATCTTGGCTTCTAGCTCAGCCGGCACCTAGGGAAACCTACCAAACCTGTGCATTTTTTAAAACTAGAGACCTAGGGGAATCCAAGATGGGGAGACTTGTGGGGCTCTGACCAGGTTCTGTTACCCAGAATCCTTTGCAAACCTCAAAATTTGGCTAAAAAAACACATTTTCCTCACATTTTGGTGACAGAAAGTTCTGGAATCAGAGAGGAGCCACAAATTTCCTTCTACCCAGCGTTCCCCCAAGTCTCCAGATAAAAATAATACCTCACTTGTGTGGATAGGCCCAGCGCCCGCGACAGGAAATGCCCCAAAACGCAACGTGGACACATCACATTTTTTTAAAGAAAACAGAGGTGTTTTATGCAAAGTACCTACCTGTAGGTTGTGGCCTCTAGCTCAGCCGGCACCTGGGAAACCTACCAACCCTGTGCATTTTTTAAAACTAGAGACCTAGGGGAATCCAAGATGGGGTGACTTGTGGGGCTTTGACTAGGTTATGTTACCCAGAATCCTTTGCAAACCTCAAAATTTGGCTAAAAAAACACATTTTCCTTACATTTTGGTGACAGAAAGTTCTGGAATCAGAGAGGAGCCACAAATTTCCTTCCACCCAGCGTTCCCCCAAGTCTCCCGATAAAAATGATACCTCACTTGTGTGGGTAGGCCAAGCGCCCGCAACAGGAAATGCCCCAAAACGCAACGTGGACACATCACATTTTTTGAACGAAAACAGAGGTGTTTTTTGCAAAGGGCCTACCTGTAGATTTTGGCCTCTAGCTCAGCCGGCACCTAGGGAAACCTACCAAACCTGTGCATTTTTGAAAACTAGAGACCTAGGGGAATCCAAGATGGGGTGACTTGTGGGGCTCTGACTAGGTTCTGTTACCCAGAATCCTTTGCAAACCTCAAAATTTGGCTAAAAAAACACATTTTCCTTACATTTTGGTGACAGAAAGTTCTGGAATCAGAGAGGAGCCACAAATTTCCTTCTACCCAGCGTTCCCCCAAGTCTCCCGATAAAAATGATACCTCACTTGTGTGGGTAGGCCTAGCGCCCGCGACAGGAAATGCCCCAAAACGCAACGTGGACACATCACATTTTTTGAACGAAAACAGAGGTGTTTTTTGCAAAGGGCCTACCTGTAGATTTTGGCCTCTAGCTCAGCCGGCACCTAGGGAAACCTACCAAACCTGTGCTTTTTTGAAAACTAGAGACCTAGGGGAATCCAAGATGGGGTGACTTGTGGGGCTTTGACTAGGTTATGTTACCCAGAATCCTTTGCAAACCTCAAAATTTGGCTAAAAAAACACATTTTCCTTACATTTTGGTGACAGAAAGTTCTGGAATCAGAGAGGAGCCACAAATTTCCTTCCACCCAGCGTTCCCCCAAGTCTCCAGATAAAAATGATACCTCACTTGTGTGGGTAGGCCTAGCGCCCGCAACAGGAAATGACCCAAAACGCAACGTGGACACATCACATTTTTTGAACGAAAACAGAGGTGTTTTTTGCAAAGGGCCTACCTGTAGATTTTGGCCTCTAGCTCAGCCGGCACCTAGGGAAACCTACCAACCCTGTGCATTTTTGAAAACCAGAGACCTAGGGGAATCCAAGATGGGGTGACTTGTGGGGTCTGACCAGGTTCTATTACCCAGAATCCTTTGCAAACCTCAAACTTTGGCTAAAAAAACACATTTTCCTCAAATTTTGGTGACAGAAAGTTCTGGAATCAGAGAGGAGCCACAAATTTCCTTCTACCCAGCGTTCCCCCAAGTCTCCCGATAAAAATGATACCTCACTTGTGTGGGTAGGCCTAGCGCCCGCGACAGGAAATGCCCCAAAACGCAACGTGGACACATCACATTTTTTGAACGAAAACAGAGGTGTTTTTTGCAAAGGGCCTACCTGTAGATTTTGGCCTCTAGCTCAGCCGGCACCTGGGAAACCTACCAACCCTGTGCATTTTTTAAAACTAGCGACCTAGGGGAATCCAAGATGGGGTGACTTGTGGGGCTTTGACTAGGTTATGTTACCCAGAATCCTTTGCAAACCTCAAAATTTGGCTAAAAAAACACATTTTCCTTACATTTTGGTGACAGAAAGTTCTGGAATCAGAGAGGAGCCACAAATTTCCTTCTACCCAGCGTTCCCCCAAGTCTCCCGATAAAAATGATACCTCACTTGTGTGGGTAGGCCTAGCGCCCGCGACAGGAAATGCCCCAAAACGCAACGTCGACACATCACATTTTTTTAAAGAAAACAGATGTGTTTTTTGCAAAGTGCCTACCTGTAGATTTTGGCCTCTAGCTCTGCCGGCAGCTAGGGAAACCTACCAACCCTGTGCATTTTTGAAAACTAGAGACCTAGGGGAATCCAAGATGGGGTGACTTGTGGGGTCTGACCAGGTTCTATTACCCAGAATCCTTTGCAAACCTCAAAATTTGGCTAAGAAAACACATTTTCCTCACATTTTGGTGACAGAAAGTTCTGGAATCAGAGAGGAGCCACAAATTTCCTACCACCCACCATTCCCCCAAGTCTCCCGATAAAAATGATACCTCACTTGTGTGGGTAGGCCTAGCGCCCGCGACAGGAAATGCCCCAAAACGCAACGTGGATACATCACATTTTTTTAACGAAAACAGAGGTGTTTTTTGCAAAGGGCCTACCTGTAGATCTTGGCTTCTAGCTCAGCCGGCACCTAGGGAAACCTACCAAACCTGTGCATTTTTTAAAACTAGAGACCTAGGGGAATCCAAGATGGGGAGACTTGTGGGGCTCTGACCAGGTTCTGTTACCCAGAATCCTTTGCAAACCTCAAAATTTGGCTAAAAAAACACATTTTCCTCACATTTTGGTGACAGAAAGTTCTGGAATCAGAGAGGAGCCACAAATTTCCTTCTACCCAGCGTTCCCCCAAGTCTCCAGATAAAAATAATACCTCACTTGTGTGGATAGGCCCAGCGCCCGCGACAGGAAATGCCCCAAAACGCAACGTGGACACATCACATTTTTTTAAAGAAAACAGAGGTGTTTTATGCAAAGTGCCTACCTGTAGGTTGTGGCCTCTAGCTCAGCCGGCACCTAGGGAAACCTACCAACCCTGTGCATTTTTGAAAACTAGAGACCTAGGGGAATCCAAGATCGGGTGACTTGTGGGGCTCTGACTAGGTTCTGTTACCCAGAATCCTTTGCAAACCTCACAATTTGGCTAAAAAAACACATTTTCCTCACATTTTGGTGAAAGAAAGTTCTGGAATCAGAGAGGAGCCACAAATTACCTTCCACCCAGCGTTCCCCCAAGTCTCCCGATAAAAATGATACCTCACTTGTGTGGGTAGGCCCAGAGCCCGCGACAGGAAATGCCCCAAAACGCAACGTGGACACATCACATTTTTTGAACGAAAACAGAGGTGTTTTTTGCAAAGTGCCTACCTGTAGATTTTGGCCTCTAGCTCAGCCGGCACCTAGGGAAACCTACCAACCCTGTGCATTTTTGAAAACCAGAGACCTAGGGGAATCCAAGATGGGGTGACTTGTGGGGTCTGACCAGGTTCTATTACCCAGAATCCTTTGCAAACTTCAAACTTTGGCTAAAAAAACACATTTTCCTCAAATTTTGGTGACAGAAAGTTCTGGAATCAGAGAGGAGCCACAAATTTCCTTCTACCCAGCGTTCCCCCAAGTCTCCCGATAAAAATGATACCTCACTTGTGTGGGTAGGCCTAGCGCCCGCGACAGGAAATGCCCCAAAACGCAACGTGGACACATCACATTTTTTGAACGAAAACAGAGGTGTTTTTTGCAAAGGGCCTACCTGTAGATTTTGGCCTCTAGCTCAGCCGGCACCTAGGGAAACCTACCAAACCTGTGCTTTTTTGAAAACTAGAGACCTAGGGGAATCCAAGATGGGGTGACTTGTGGGGCTTTGACTAGGTTATGTTACCCAGAATCCTTTGCAAACCTCAAAATTTGGCTAAAAAAACACATTTTCCTTACATTTTGGTGACAGAAAGTTCTGGAATCAGAGAGGAGCCACAAATTTCCTTCTACCCAGCGTTCCCCCAAGTCTCCCGATAAAAATGATACCTCACTTGTGTGGGTAGGCCTAGCGCCCGCGACAGGAAATGCCCCAAAACGCAACGTGGACACATCACATTTTTTGAACGAAAACAGAGGTGTTTTTTGCAAAGGGCCTACCTGTAGATTTTGGCCTCTAGCTCAGCCGGCACCTAGGGAAACCTACCAAACCTGTGCTTTTTTGAAAACTAGAGACCTAGGGGAATCCAAGATGGGGTGACTTGTGGGGCTTTGACTAGGTTATGTTACCCAGAATCCTTTGCAAACCTCAAAATTTGGCTAAAAAAACACATTTTCCTTACATTTTGGTGACAGAAAGTTCTGGAATCAGAGAGGAGCCACAAATTTCCTTCCACCCAGCGTTCCCCCAAGTCTCCAGATAAAAATGATACCTCACTTGTGTGGGTAGGCCTAGCGCCCGCAACAGGAAATGACCCAAAACGCAACGTGGACACATCACATTTTTTGAACGAAAACAGAGGTGTTTTTTGCAAAGGGCCTACCTGTAGATTTTGGCCTCTAGCTCAGCCGGCACCTAGGGAAACCTACCAACCCTGTGCATTTTTGAAAACCAGAGACCTAGGGGAATCCAAGATGGGGTGACTTGTGGGGTCTGACCAGGTTCTATTACCCAGAATCCTTTGCAAACCTCAAACTTTGGCTAAAAAAACACATTTTCCTCAAATTTTGGTGACAGAAAGTTCTGGAATCAGAGAGGAGCCACAAATTTCCTTCTACCCAGCGTTCCCCCAAGTCTCCCGATAAAAATGATACCTCACTTGTGTGGGTAGGCCTAGCGCCCGCGACAGGAAATGCCCCAAAACGCAACGTGGACACATCACATTTTTTGAACGAAAACAGAGGTGTTTTTTGCAAAGGGCCTACCTGTAGATTTTGGCCTCTAGCTCAGCCGGCACCTGGGAAACCTACCAACCCTGTGCATTTTTTAAAACTAGCGACCTAGGGGAATCCAAGATGGGGTGACTTGTGGGGCTTTGACTAGGTTATGTTACCCAGAATCCTTTGCAAACCTCAAAATTTGGCTAAAAAAACACATTTTCCTTACATTTTGGTGACAGAAAGTTCTGGAATCAGAGAGGAGCCACAAATTTCCTTCTACCCAGCGTTCCCCCAAGTCTCCCGATAAAAATGATACCTCACTTGTGTGGGTAGGCCTAGCGCCCGCGACAGGAAATGCCCCAAAACGCAACGTGGACACATCACATTTTTTGAACGAAAACAGAGGTGTTTTTTGCAAAGGGCCTACCTGTAGATTTTGGCCTCTAGCTCAGCCGGCACCTGGGAAACCTACCAACCCTGTGCATTTTTTAAAACTAGAGACCTAGGGGAATCCAAGATGGGGTGACTTGTGGGGCTTTGACTAGGTTATGTTACCCAGAATCCTTTGCAAACCTCAAAATTTGGCTAAAAAAACACATTTTCCTTACATTTTGGTGACAGAAAGTTCTGGAATCAGAGAGGAGCCACAAATTTCCTTCCACCCAGCGTTCCCCCAAGTCTCCCGATAAAAATGATACCTCACTTGTGTGGGTAGGCCTAGCGCCCGCAACAGGAAATGCCCCAAAACGCAACGTGGACACATCACATTTTTTGAACGAAAACAGAGGTGTTTTTTGCAAAGGGCCTACCTGTAGATTTTGGCCTCTAGCTCAGCCGGCACCTAGGGAAACCTACCAAACCTGTGCATTTTTGAAAACTAGAGACCTAGGGGAATCCAAGATGGGGTGACTTGTAGGGCTCTGACTAGGTTCTGTTACCCAGAATCCTTTGCAAACCTCACAATTTGGCTAAAAAAACACATTTTCCTCACATTTTGGTGAAAGAAAGTTCTGGAATCAGAGAGGAGCCACAAATTTCCTTCCACCCAGCGTTCCCCCAAGTCTCCCGATAAAAATGATACCTCACTTGTGTGGGTAGGCCCAGAGCCCGCGACAGGAAATGCCCCAAAACGCAACGTGGACACATGACATTTTTTGAACGAAAACAGAGGTGTTTTTTGCAAAGTGCCTACCTGTAGATTTTGGCCTCTAGCTCAGCCGGCACCTAGGGAAACCTACCAACCCTGTGCATTTTTGAAAACCAGAGACCTAGGGGAATCCAAGATGGGGTGACTTGTGGGGTCTGACCAGGTTCTATTACCCAGAATCCTTTGCAAACTTCAAACTTTGGCTAAAAAAACACATTTTCCTCAAATTTTGGTGACAGAAAGTTCTGGAATCAGAGAGGAGCCACAAATTTCCTTCTACCCAGCGTTCCCCCAAGTCTCCCGATAAAAATGATACCTCACTTGTGTGGGTAGGCCTAGCGCCCGCGACAGGAAATGCCCCAAAACGCAACGTGGACACATCACATTTTTTGAACGAAAACAGAGGTGTTTTTTGCAAAGGGCCTACCTGTAGATTTTGGCCTCTAGCTCAGCCGGCACCTGGGAAACCTACCAACCCTGTGCATTTTTTAAAACTAGAGACCTAGGGGAATCCAAGATGGGGTGACTTGTGGGGCTTTGACTAGGTTATGTTACCCAGAATCCTTTGCAAACCTCAAAATTTGGCTAAAAAAACACATTTTCCTTACATTTTGGTGACAGAAAGTTCTGGAATCAGAGAGGAGCCACAAATTTCCTTCCACCCAGCGTTCCCCCAAGTCTCCCGATAAAAATGATACCTCACTTGTGTGGGTAGGCCTAGCGCCCGCAACAGGAAATGCCCCAAAACGCAACGTGGACACATCACATTTTTTGAACGAAAACAGAGGTGTTTTTTGCAAAGGGCCTACCTGTAGATTTTGGCCTCTAGCTCAGCCGGCACCTAGGGAAACCTACCAAACCTGTGCATTTTTGAAAACTAGAGACCTAGGGGAATCCAAGATGGGGTGACTTGTGGGGCTCTGACTAGGTTCTGTTACCCAGAATCCTTTGCAAACCTCACAATTTGGCTAAAAAAACACATTTTCCTCACATTTTGGTGAAAGAAAGTTCTGGAATCAGAGAGGAGCCACAAATTACCTTCCACCCAGCGTTCCCCCAAGTCTCCCGATAAAAATGATACCTCACTTGTGTGGGTAGGCCCAGAGCCCGCGACAGGAAATGCCCCAAAACGCAACGTGGACACATCACATTTTTTGAACGAAAACAGAGGTGTTTTTTGCAAAGTGCCTACCTGTAGATTTTGGCCTCTAGCTCAGCCGGCACCTAGGGAAACCTACCAACCCTGTGCATTTTTGAAAACCAGAGACCTAGGGGAATCCAAGATGGGGTGACTTGTGGGGTCTGACCAGGTTCTATTACCCAGAATCCTTTGCAAACTTCAAACTTTTGCTAAAAAAACACATTTTCCTCAAATTTTGGTGACAGAAAGTTCTGGAATCAGAGAGGAGCCACAAATTTCCTTCTACCCAGCGTTCCCCCAAGTCTCCCGATAAAAATGATACCTCACTTGTGTGGGTAGGCCTAGCGCCCGCGACAGGAAATGCCCCAAAACGCAACGTGGACACATCACATTTTTTGAACGAAAACAGAGGTGTTTTTTGCAAAGGGCCTACCTGTAGATTTTGGCCTCTAGCTCAGCCGGCACCTAGGGAAACCTACCAAACCTGTGCTTTTTTGAAAACTAGAGACCTAGGGGAATCCAAGATGGGGTGACTTGTGGGGCTTTGACTAGGTTATGTTACCCAGAATCCTTTGCAAACCTCAAAATTTGGCTAAAAAAACACATTTTCCTTACATTTTGGTGACAGAAAGTTCTGGAATCAGAGAGGAGCCACAAATTTCCTTCTACCCAGCGTTCCCCCAAGTCTCCCGATAAAAATGATACCTCACTTGTGTGGGTAGGCCTAGCGCCCGCGACAGGAAATGCCCCAAAACGCAACGTGGACACATCACATTTTTTGAACGAAAACAGAGGTGTTTTTTGCAAAGGGCCTACCTGTAGATTTTGGCCTCTAGCTCAGCCAGCACCTAGGGAAACCTACCAAACCTGTGCTTTTTTGAAAACTAGAGACCTAGGGGAATCCAAGATGGGGTGACTTGTGGGGCTTTGACTAGGTTATGTTACCCAGAATCCTTTGCAAACCTCAAAATTTGGCTAAAAAAACACATTTTCCTTACATTTTGGTGACAGAAAGTTCTGGAATCAGAGAGGAGCCACAAATTTCCTTCCACCCAGCGTTCCCCCAAGTCTCCAGATAAAAATGATACCTCACTTGTGTGGGTAGGCCTAGCGCCCGCAACAGGAAATGACCCAAAACGCAACGTGGACACATCACATTTTTTGAACGAAAACAGAGGTGTTTTTTGCAAAGGGCCTACCTGTAGATTTTGGCCTCTAGCTCAGCCGGCACCTAGGGAAACCTACCAACCCTGTGCATTTTTGAAAACCAGAGACCTAGGGGAATCCAAGATGGGGTGACTTGTGGGGTCTGACCAGGTTCTATTACCCAGAATCCTTTGCAAACCTCAAACTTTGGCTAAAAAAACACATTTTCCTCAAATTTTGGTGACAGAAAGTTCTGGAATCAGAGAGGAGCCACAAATTTCCTTCTACCCAGCGTTCCCCCAAGTCTCCCGATAAAAATGATACCTCACTTGTGTGGGTAGGCCTAGCGCCCGCGACAGGAAATGCCCCAAAACGCAACGTGGACACATCACATTTTTTGAACGAAAACAGAGGTGTTTTTTGCAAAGGGCCTACCTGTAGATTTTGGCCTCTAGCTCAGCCGGCACCTGGGAAACCTACCAACCCTGTGCATTTTTTAAAACTAGCGACCTAGGGGAATCCAAGATGGGGTGACTTGTGGGGCTTTGACTAGGTTATGTTACCCAGAATCCTTTGCAAACCTCAAAATTTGGCTAAAAAAACACATTTTCCTTACATTTTGGTGACAGAAAGTTCTGGAATCAGAGAGGAGCCACAAATTTCCTTCTACCCAGCGTTCCCCCAAGTCTCCCGATAAAAATGATACCTCACTTGTGTGGGTAGGCCTAGCGCCCGCGACAGGAAATGCCCCAAAACGCAACGTCGACACATCACATTTTTTTAAAGAAAACAGATGTGTTTTTTGCAAAGTGCCTACCTGTAGATTTTGGCCTCTAGCTCTGCCGGCAGCTAGGGAAACCTACCAACCCTGTGCATTTTTGAAAACTAGAGACCTAGGGGAATCCAAGATGGGGTGACTTGTGGGGTCTGACCAGGTTCTATTACCCAGAATCCTTTGCAAACCTCAAAATTTGGCTAAGAAAACACATTTTCCTCACATTTTGGTGACAGAAAGTTCTGGAATCAGAGAGGAGCCACAAATTTCCTACCACCCACCATTCCCCCAAGTCTCCCGATAAAAATGATACCTCACTTGTGTGGGTAGGCCTAGCGCCCGCGACAGGAAATGCCCCAAAACGCAACGTGGATACATCACATTTTTTTAACGAAAACAGAGGTGTTTTTTGCAAAGGGCCTACCTGTAGATCTTGGCTTCTAGCTCAGCCGGCACCTAGGGAAACCTACCAAACCTGTGCATTTTTTTAAACTAGAGACCTAGGGGAATCCAAGATGGGGAGACTTGTGGGGCTCTGACCAGGTTCTGTTACCCAGAATCCTTTGCAAACCTCAAAATTTGGCTAAAAAAACACATTTTCCTCACATTTTGGTGACAGAAAGTTCTGGAATCAGAGAGGAGCCACAAATTTCCTTCTACCCAGCGTTCCCCCAAGTCTCCAGATAAAAATAATACCTCACTTGTGTGGATAGGCCCAGCGCCCGCGACAGGAAATGCCCCAAAACGCAACGTAGACACATCACATTTTTTTAAAGAAAACAGAGGTGTTTTATGCAAAGTACCTACCTGTAGGTTGTGGCCTCTAGCTCAGCCGGCACCTGGGAAACCTACCAACCCTGTGCATTTTTTAAAACTAGAGACCTAGGGGAATCCAAGATGGGGTGACTTGTGGGGCTTTGACTAGGTTATGTTACCCAGAATCCTTTGCAAACCTCAAAATTTGGCTAAAAAAACACATTTTCCTTACATTTTGGTGACAGAAAGTTCTGGAATCAGAGAGGAGCCACAAATTTCCTTCCACCCAGCGTTCCCCCAAGTCTCCCGATAAAAATGATACCTCACTTGTGTGGGTAGGCCTAGCGCCCGCAACAGGAAATGCCCCAAAACGCAACGTGGACACATCACATTTTTTGAACGAAAACAGAGGTGTTTTTTGCAAAGGGCCTACCTGTAGATTTTGGCCTCTAGCTCAGCCGGCACCTAGGGAAACCTACCAAACCTGTGCATTTTTGAAAACTAGAGACCTAGGGGAATCCAAGATGGGGTGACTTGTGGGGCTCTGACCAGGTTCTGTTACCCAGAATCCTTTGCAAACCTCAAAATTTGGCTAAAAAAACACATTTTCCTTACATTTTGGTGACAGAAAGTTCTGGAATCAGAGAGGAGCCACAAATTTCCTTCTACCCAGCGTTCCCCCAAGTCTCCCGATAAAAATGATACCTCACTTGTGTGGGTAGGCCTAGCGCCCGCGACAGGAAATGCCCCAAAACGCAACGTGGACACATCACATTTTTTGAACGAAAACAGAGGTGTTTTTTGCAAAGGGCCTACCTGTAGATTTTGGCCTCTAGCTCAGCCGGCACCTAGGGAAACCTACCAAACCTGTGCTTTTTTGAAAACTAGAGACCTAGGGGAATCCAAGATGGGGTGACTTGTGGGGCTTTGACTAGGTTATGTTACCCAGAATCCTTTGCAAACCTCAAAATTTGGCTAAAAAAACACATTTTCCTTACATTTTGGTGACAGAAAGTTCTGGAATCAGAGAGGAGCCACAAATTTCCTTCCACCCAGCGTTCCCCCAAGTCTCCAGATAAAAATGATACCTCACTTGTGTGGGTAGGCCTAGCGCCCGCAACAGGAAATGACCCAAAACGCAACGTGGACACATCACATTTTTTGAACGAAAACAGAGGTGTTTTTTGCAAAGGGCCTACCTGTAGATTTTGGCCTCTAGCTCAGCCGGCACCTAGGGAAACCTACCAACCCTGTGCATTTTTGAAAACCAGAGACCTAGGGGAATCCAAGATGGGGTGACTTGTGGGGTCTGACCAGGTTCTATTACCCAGAATCCTTTGCAAACCTCAAACTTTGGCTAAAAAAACACATTTTCCTCAAATTTTGGTGACAGAAAGTTCTGGAATCAGAGAGGAGCCACAAATTTCCTTCTACCCAGCGTTCCCCCAAGTCTCCCGATAAAAATGATACCTCACTTGTGTGGGTAGGCCTAGCGCCCGCGACAGGAAATGCCCCAAAACGCAACGTGGACACATCACATTTTTTGAACGAAAACAGAGGTGTTTTTTGCAAAGGGCCTACCTGTAGATTTTGGCCTCTAGCTCAGCCGGCACCTGGGAAACCTACCAACCCTGTGCATTTTTTAAAACTAGCGACCTAGGGGAATCCAAGATGGGGTGACTTGTGGGGCTTTGACTAGGTTATGTTACCCAGAATCCTTTGCAAACCTCAAAATTTGGCTAAAAAAACACATTTTCCTTACATTTTGGTGACAGAAAGTTCTGGAATCAGAGAGGAGCCACAAATTTCCTTCTACCCAGCGTTCCCCCAAGTCTCCCGATAAAAATGATACCTCACTTGTGTGGGTAGGCCTAGCGCCCGCGACAGGAAATGCCCCAAAACGCAACGTCGACACATCACATTTTTTTAAAGAAAACAGATGTGTTTTTTGCAAAGTGCCTACCTGTAGATTTTGGCCTCTAGCTCTGCCGGCAGCTAGGGAAACCTACCAACCCTGTGCATTTTTGAAAACTAGAGACCTAGGGGAATCCAAGATGGGGTGACTTGTGGGGTCTGACCAGGTTCTATTACCCAGAATCCTTTGCAAACCTCAAAATTTGGCTAAGAAAACACATTTTCCTCACATTTTGGTGACAGAAAGTTCTGGAATCAGAGAGGAGCCACAAATTTCCTACCACCCACCATTCCCCCAAGTCTCCCGATAAAAATGATACCTCACTTGTGTGGGTAGGCCTAGCGCCCGCGACAGGAAATGCCCCAAAACGCAACGTGGATACATCACATTTTTTTAACGAAAACAGAGGTGTTTTTTGCAAAGGGCCTACCTGTAGATCTTGGCTTCTAGCTCAGCCGGCACCTAGGGAAACCTACCAAACCTGTGCATTTTTTAAAACTAGAGACCTAGGGGAATCCAAGATGGGGAGACTTGTGGGGCTCTGACCAGGTTCTGTTACCCAGAATCCTTTGCAAACCTCAAAATTTGGCTAAAAAAACACATTTTCCTCACATTTTGGTGACAGAAAGTTCTGGAATCAGAGAGGAGCCACAAATTTCCTTCTACCCAGCGTTCCCCCAAGTCTCCAGATAAAAATAATACCTCACTTGTGTGGATAGGCCCAGCGCCCGCGACAGGAAATGCCCCAAAACGCAACGTGGACACATCACATTTTTTTAAAGAAAACAGAGGTGTTTTATGCAAAGTGCCTACCTGTAGGTTGTGGCCTCTAGCTCAGCCGGCACCTAGGGAAACCTACCAACCCTGTGCATTTTTGAAAACTAGAGACCTAGGGGAATCCAAGATCGGGTGACTTGTGGGGCTCTGACCAGGTTCTATTACCCAGAATCCTTTGCAAACATCAAACTTTGGCTAAAAAAACACATTTTCCTCAAATTTTGGTGACAGAAAGTTCTGGAATCAGAGAGGAGCCACAAATTTCCTACCACCCAGCGTTCCATTAAGTCTCCCGATAAAAATGATACCTCACTTGTGTGGGTAGGCCTGGCTCCCGCGACAGGAAATGCCCCAAAACGCAACGTGGACACATCACATTTTTTTAAAGAAAACAGAGGTGTTTTTTGCAAAGTGCCTACCTGTAGATTTTGGCCTCTAGCTCAGCCGGCACCTAGGGAAACCTACCGACACTGTGCATTTTTGTAAACTAGAGACCTAGGGGAATCCAAGATGGGGTGACTTGTGGGGCTTTGACTAGGTTCTGTTACCCAGAATCCTTTGCAAACCTCAAAATTTGGCTAAAAAAAACACATTTTCCTCACATTTTGGTGACAGAAAGTTCTGGAATCAGAGAGGAGCCACAAATTTCCTTCCACCCAGCGTTCCCCCAAGTCTCCCGATAAAAATGATACCTCACTTGTGTGGGTAGGCCTAGCGCCCGCGACAGGAAATGCCCCAAAACGCAACGTGGACACATCACATTTTTTGAACGAAAACAGAGGTGTTTTTTGCAAAGGGCCTACCTGTAGATTTTGGCCTCTAGCTCAGCCAGCACCTAGGGAAAACAACCAAACCTGTGCATTTTTGAAAACTAGAGACCTAGGGGAATCCAAGATGGGGTGACTTGTGGGGCTCTGACTAGGTTCTGTTACCCAGAATCCTTTGCAAACCTCAAACTTTGGCTAAAAAAACACATTTTCCTCACATTTTGGTGACAGAAAGTTCTGGAATTAGAGAGGAGCCACAAATTTCCTTCCACCCAGCGTTCCCCTAAGTCTCCCGATAAAAATGATACCTCACTTGTGTGGTAGGCCCAGCACCCGCGACAGGAAATGCCCCAAAATGCAACGAGGACACATCACATTTTTTGAAAGAAAACAGGTGTTTTTTGCAAAGTGCTACCTGTAGATTTTGGGCTCTAGCTCAGCCGGCACCTAGGGAAACCTACCAACCCTGTGCATTTGTGAAAACTAGAGACCTAGGGGAATCCAAGATGGGGTGACTTGTGGGGCTCTGACCAGGTTCTGTTACCCAGAATCCTTTGCAAACCTCAAAATTTGGCTAAGAAAACACATTTTCCTCACATTTTGGTGACAGAAAGTTCTGGAATCAGAGAGGAGCCACAAATTTCCTACCACCCACCATTCCCCCAAGTCTCCCGATAAAAATGATACCTCACTTGTGTGGGTAGGCCTAGCGCCCGCGACAGGAAATGCCCCAAAACGCAACGTGGATACATCACATTTTTTTAACGAAAACAGAGGTGTTTTTTGCAAAGGGCCTACCTGTAGATCTTGGCTTCTAGCTCAGCCGGCACCTAGGGAAACCTACCAAACCTGTGCATTTTTTTAAACTAGAGACCTAGGGGAATCCAAGATGGGGAGACTTGTGGGGCTCTGACCAGGTTCTGTTACCCAGAATCCTTTGCAAACCTCAAAATTTGGCTAAAAAAACACATTTTCCTCACATTTTGGTGACAGAAAGTTCTGGAATCAGAGAGGAGCCACAAATTTACTACCACCCAGCGTTCCCCCAAGTCTCCCGATAAAAATGACACCTCACTTGTGTGGGTAGGCCCAGCGCCCGCGACAGGAAATGCCCCAAAACGCAACGTGGACACATCACATTTTTTTAAAGAAAACAGAGGTGTTTTTTGCAAAGTGCCTACCTGTAGATTTTGGCCTCTAGCTCAGCCGGCACCTAGGGAAACCTACCAACCCTGTGCATTTTTGAAAACTAGAGACCTAGGGGAATCCAAGATGGGGTGACTTGTGTGGCTCTGACTAGGTTCTGTTACCCAGAATCCTTTGCAAACCTCAAAATTTGGCTTAAAAAACACATTTTCCTCACATTTTGGTGATAGAAAGTTCTGGAATCAGAGAGGAGCCACAAATTTCCTTCGACCCAGCGTTCCCCCAAGTCTCCCGATAAAAATGATACCTCACTTGTGTGGGTAGGCCCAGAGCCCGCGACAGGAAATGCCCCAAAACGCAACGTGGACACATCACATTTTTTTAAAGAAAACAGATGTGTTTTTTGCAAAGTGCCTACCTGTAGATTTTGGCCTCTAGCTCAGCCGGCAGCTAAGGAAACCTACCAACCCTGTGCATTTTTGAAAACTAGAGACCTAGGGGAATCAAAGATGGGGTGACTTGTGGGGTCTGACCAGGTTCTATTACCCAGAATCCTTTGCAAACCTCAAACTTTGGCTAAAAAAACACATTTTCCTCAAATTTTGGTGACAGAAAGTTCTGGAATCAGAGAGGTGCCACAAATTTCCTTCTACCCAGCGTTCCCCCAAGTCTCCAGATAAAAATAATACCTCACTTGTGTGGATAGGCCCAGCGCCCGCGACAGGAAATGCCCCAAAACGCAACGTGGACACATCACATTTTTTGAACGAAAACAGAGGTGTTTTTTGCAAAGGGCCTACCTGTAGATTTTGGCCTCTAGCTCAGCCAGCACCTAGGGAAACCTACCAAACCTGTGCATTTTTGAAAACTAGAGACCTAGGGGAATCCAAGATGGGGTGACTTGTGGGGCTCTGACTAGGTTCTGTTACCCAGAATCCTTTGCAAACCTCAAACTTTGGCTAAAAAAACACATTTTCCTCACATTTTGGTGACAGAAAGTTCTGGAATTAGAGAGGAGCCACAAATTTCCTTCCACCCAGCGTTCCCCTAAGTCTCCCGATAAAAATGATACCTCACTTGTGTGGTAGGCCCAGCACCCGCGACAGGAAATGCCCCAAAATGCAACGAGGACACATCACATTTTTTGAAAGAAAACAGGTGTTTTTTGCAAAGTGCTACCTGTAGATTTTGGGCTCTAGCTCAGCCGGCACCTAGGGAAACCTACCAACCCTGTGCATTTGTGAAAACTAGAGACCTAGGGGAATCCAAGATGGGGTGACTTGTGGGGCTCTGACCAGGTTCTGTTACCCAGAATCCTTTGCAAACCTCAAAATTTGGCTAAGAAAACACATTTTCCTCACATTTTGGTGACAGAAAGTTCTGGAATCAGAGAGGAGCCACAAATTTCCTACCACCCACCATTCCCCCAAGTCTCCCGATAAAAATGATACCTCACTTGTGTGGGTAGGCCTAGCGCCCGCGACAGGAAATGTCCCAAAACGCAACGTGGATACATCACATTTTTTGAACGAAAACAGAGGTGTTTTTTGCAAAGGGCCTACCTGTAGATCTTGGCTTCTAGCTCAGCCGGCACCTAGGGAAACCTACCAAACCTGTGCATTTTTTAAAACTAGAGACCTAGGGGAATCCAAGATGGGGAGACTTGTGGGGCTCTGACCAGGTTCTGTTACCCAGAATCCTTTGCAAACCTCAAAATTTGGCTAAAAAAACACATTTTCCTCACATTTTGGTGACAGAAAGTTCTGGAATCAGAGAGGAGCCACAAATTTCCTACCACCCAGCGTTCCCCCAAGTCTCCCGATAAAAATGACACCTCACTTGTGTGGGTAGGCCCAGCGCCCGCGACAGGAAATGCCCCAAAACGCAACGTGGACACATCACATTTTTTTAAAGAAAACAGAGGTGTTTTTTGCAAAGTGCCTACCTGTAGATTTTGGCCTCTAGCTCAGCCGGCACCTAGGGAAACCTACCAACCCTGTGCATTTTTGAAAACTAGAGACCTAGGGGAATCCAAGATGGGGTGACTTGTGTGGCTCTGACTAGGTTCTGTTACCCAGAATCCTTTGCAAACCTCAAAATTTGGCTTAAAAAACACATTTTCCTCACATTTTGGTGATAGAAAGTTCTGGAATCAGAGAGGAGCCACAAATTTCCTTCGACCCAGCGTTCCCCCAAGTCTCCCGATAAAAATGATACCTCACTTGTGTGGGTAGGCCCAGAGCCCGCGACAGGAAATGCCCCAAAACGCAACGTGGACACATCACATTTTTTTAAAGAAAACAGATGTGTTTTTTGCAAAGTGCCTACCTGTAGATTTTGGCCTCTAGCTCAGCCGGCAGCTAAGGAAACCTACCAACCCTGTGCATTTTTGAAAACTAGAGACCTAGGGGAATCAAAGATGGGGTGACTTGTGGGGTCTGACCAGGTTCTATTACCCAGAATCCTTTGCAAACCTCAAACTTTGGCTAAAAAAACACATTTTCCTCAAATTTTGGTGACAGAAAGTTCTGGAATCAGAGAGGAGCCACAAATTTCCTTCTACCCAGCGTTCCCCCAAGTCTCCAGATAAAAATAATACCTCACTTGTGTGGATAGGCCCAGCGCCCGCGACAGGAAATGCCCCAAAACGCAACGTGGACACATCACATTTTTTTAAAGAAAACAGAGGTGTTTTATGCAAAGTGCCTACCTGTAGGTTGTGGCCTCTAGCTCAGCCGGCACCTGGGGAAACCTACCAACCCTGTGCATTTTTGAAAACTAGAGACCTAGGGGAATCCAAGATCGGGTGACTTGTGGGGCTCTGACCAGGTTCTATTACCCAGAATCCTTTGCAAACCTCAAACTTTGGCTAAAAAAACACATTTTCCTCAAATTTTGGTGACAGAAAGTTCTGGAATCAGAGAGGAGCCACAAATTTCCTACCACCCAGCGTTCCATTAAGTCTCCCGATAAAAATGATACCTCACTTGTGTGGGTAGGCCTGGCTCCCGCGACAGGAAATGCCCCAAAACGCAACGTGGACACATCACATTTTTTTAAAGAAAACAGAGGTGTTTTTTGCAAAGTGCCTACCTGTAGATTTTGGCCTCTAGCTCAGCCGGCACCTAGGGAAACCTACCGACACTGTGCATTTTTGTAAACTAGAGACCTAGGGGAATCCAAGATGGGGTGACTTGTGGGGCTTTGACTAGGTTCTGTTACCCAGAATCCTTTGCAAACCTCAAAATTTGGCTAAAAAAAACACATTTTCCTCACATTTTGGTGACAGAAAGTTCTGGAATCAGAGAGGAGCCACAAATTTCCTTCCACCCAGCGTTCCCCCAAGTCTCCCGATAAAAATGATACCTCACTTGTGTGGGTAGGCCTAGCGCCCGCGACAGGAAATGCCCCAAAACGCAACGTGGACACATCACATTTTTTGAACGAAAACAGAGGTGTTTTTTGCAAAGGGCCTACCTGTAGATTTTGGCCTCTAGCTCAGCCAGCACCTAGGGAAACCTACCAAACCTGTGCATTTTTGAAAACTAGAGACCTAGGGGAATCCAAGATGGGGTGACTTGTGGGGCTCTGACTAGGTTCTGTTACCCAGAATCCTTTGCAAACCTCAAACTTTGGCTAAAAAAACACATTTTCCTCACATTTTGGTGACAGAAAGTTCTGGAATTAGAGAGGAGCCACAAATTTCCTTCCACCCAGCGTTCCCCTAAGTCTCCCGATAAAAATGATACCTCACTTGTGTGGTAGGCCCAGCACCCGCGACAGGAAATGCCCCAAAATGCAACGTGGACACATCACATTTTTTGAAAGAAAACAGGTGTTTTTTGCAAAGTGCTACCTGTAGATTTTGGCCTCTAGCTCAGCCGGCACCTAGGGAAACCTACCAACCCTGTGCATTTGTGAAAACTAGAGACCTAGGGGAAACCAAGATGGGGTGACTTGTGGGGCTCTGACCAGGTTCTGTTACCCAGAATCCTTTGCAAACCTCAAAATTTGGCTAAGAAAACACATTTTCCTCACATTTTGGTGACAGAAAGTTCTGGAATCAGAGAGGAGCCACAAATTTCCTACCACCCACCATTCCCCCGAGTCTCCCGATAAAAATGATACCTCACTTGTGTGGGTAGGCCTAGCGCCCGCGACAGGAAATGCCCCAAAACGCAACGTGGATACATCATATTTTTTGAACGAAAACAGAGGTGTTTTTTGCAAAGGGCCTACCTGTAGATCTTGGCTTCTAGCTCAGCCGGCACCTAGGGAAACCTACCAAACCTGTGCATTTTTTAAAACTAGAGACCTAGGGGAATCCAAGATGGGGAGACTTGTGGGGCTCTGACCAGGTTCTGTTACCCAGAATCCTTTGCAAACCTCAAACTTTGGCTAAAAAAACACATTTTCCTCAAATTTTGGTGACAGAAAGTTCTGGAATCAGAGAGGAGCCACAAATTTCCTACCACCCAGCGTTCCATTAAGTCTCCCGATAAAAATGATACCTCACTTGTGTGGGTAGGCCTGGCTCCCGCGACAGGAAATGCCCCAAAACGCAACGTGGACACATCACATTTTTTTAAAGAAAACAGAGGTGTTTTTTGCAAAGTGCCTACCTGTAGATTTTGGCCTCTAGCTCAGCCGGCACCTAGGGAAACCTACCGACACTGTGCATTTTTGTAAACTAGAGACCTAGGGGAATCCAAGATGGGGTGACTTGTGGGGCTTTGACTAGGTTCTGTTACCCAGAATCCTTTGCAAACCTCAAAATTTGGCTAAAAAAAACACATTTTCCTCACATTTTGGTGACAGAAAGTTCTGGAATCAGAGAGGAGCCACAAATTTCCTTCCACCCAGCGTTCCCCCAAGTCTCCCGATAAAAATGATACCTCACTTGTGAGGGTAGGCCTAGCGCCCGCGACAGGAAATGCCCCAAAACGCAACATGGACACATCACATTTTTTGAACGAAAACAGAGGTGTTTTTTGCAAAGGGCCTACCTGTAGATTTTGGCCTCTAGCTCAGCCGGCACCTAGGGAAACCTACCAAACCTGTGCATTTTTGAAAACTAGAGACCTAGGGGAATCCAAGATGGGGTGACTTGTGGGGCTCTGACTAGGTTCTGTTACCCAGAATCCTTTGCAAACCTCAAACTTTGGCTAAAAAAACACATTTTCCTCACATTTTGGTGACAGAAAGTTCTGGAATTAGAGAGGAGCCACAAATTTCCTTCCACCCAGCGTTCCCCTAAGTCTCCCGATAAAAATGATACCTCACTTGTGTGGTAGGCCCAGCACCCGCGACAGGAAATGCCCCAAAATGCAACGTGGACACATCACATTTTTTGAAAGAAAACAGGTGTTTTTTGCAAAGTGCTACCTGTAGATTTTGGCCTCTAGCTCAGCCGGCACCTAGGGAAACCTACCAACCCTGTGCATTTGTGAAAACTAGAGACCTAGGGGAATCCAAGATGGGGTGACTTGTGGGGCTCTGACCAGGTTCTGTTACCCAGAATCCTTTGCAAACCTCAAAATTTGGCTAAGAAAACACATTTTCCTCACATTTTGGTGACAGAAAGTTCTGGAATCAGAGAGGAGCCACAAATTTCCTACCACCCACCATTCCCCCGAGTCTCCCGATAAAAATGATACCTCACTTGTGTGGGTAGGCCTAGCGCCCGCGACAGGAAATGCCCCAAAACGCAACGTGGATACATCATATTTTTTGAACGAAAACAGAGGTGTTTTTTGCAAAGGGCCTACCTGTAGATCTTGGCTTCTAGCTCAGCCGGCACCTAGGGAAACCTACCAAACCTGTGCATTTTTTAAAACTAGAGACCTAGGGGAATCCAAGATGGGGAGACTTGTGGGGCTCTGACCAGGTTCTGTTACCCAGAATCCTTTGCAAACCTCAAAATTTGGCTAAAAAAACACATTTTCCTCACATTTTGGTGACAGAAAGTTCTGGAATCAGAGAGGAGCCACAAATTTCCTACCACCCAGCGTTCCCCCAAGTCTCCCGATAAAAATGACACCTCACTTGTGTGGGTAGGCCCAGCGCCCGCGACAGGAAATGCCCCAAAACGCAACGTGGACACATCACATTTTTTTAAAGAAAACAGAGGTGTTTTTTGCAAAGTGCCTACCTGTAGATTTTGGCCTCTAGCTCAGCCGGCACCTAGGGAAACCTACCAACCCTGTGCATTTTTCAAAACTAGAGACCTAGGGGAATCCAAGATGGGGTTGACTTGTGGGGCTCTGACCAGGTTCTATTACCCTGAATCCTTTGCAAACCTCAAACTTTGGCTAAAAAAACACATTTTCCTCAAATTTTGGTGACAGAAAGTTCTGGAATCAGAGAGGAGCCACAAATTTCCTACCACCCAGCGTTCCCCTAAGTCTCCTGATAAAAATGATACCTCACTTGTGTGGGTAGGCCTGACTCCCGCGACAGGAAATGCCCCAAAACGCAACGTGGACACATCACATTTTTTTAAAGAAAACAGAGGTGTTTTTTGCAAAGTGCCTACCTGTAGATTTTGGCCTCTAGCTCAGCCGGCACCTGGGAAACCTACCAAACCAGTGCATTTTTGAAAACTAGAGACCTAGGGGAATCCAAGATGGGGTGACTTGTGGGGCTTTGACTAGGTTCTGTTACCCAGAATCCTTTGCAAACCTCAAAATTTGGCTAAAAAAACACATTTTCCTTACATTTTGGTGACAGAAAGTTCTGGAATCAGAGAGGAGCCACAAATTTCCTTCCACCCAGCGTTCCCCCAAGTCTCCCGATAAAAATGATACCTCACTTGTGTGGGTAGGCCTAGCGCCCGCAACAGGAAATGCCCCAAAACACAACGTGGACACATCACATTTTTTGAACGAAAACAGAGGTGTTTTTTGCAAAGGGCCTACCTGTAGATTTTGGCCTCTAGCTCAGCCGGCACCTAGGGAAACCTACCAAACCTGTGCATTTTTGAAAACTAGAGACCTAGGGGAATCCAAGATGGGGTGACTTGTGGGGCTCTGACTAGGTTCTGTTACCCAGAATCCTTTGCAAACCTCACAATTTGGCTAAAAAAACACATTTTCCTCACATTTTGGTGAAAGAAAGTTCTGGAATCAGAGAGGAGCCACAAATTTCCTTCCACCCAGCGTTCCCCCAAGTCTCCCGATAAAAATGATACCTCACTTGTGTGGGTAGGCCCAGAGCCCGCGACAGGAAATGCCCCAAAACGCAACGTGGACACATCACATTTTTTGAACGAAAACAGAGGTGTTTTTTGCAAAGTGCCTACCTGTAGATTTTGGCCTCTAGCTCAGCCGGCACCTAGGGAAACCTACCAACCCTGTGCATTTTTGAAAACCAGAGACCTAGGGGAATCCAAGATGGGGTGACTTGTGGGGTCTGACCAGGTTCTATTACCCAGAATCCTTTGCAAACTTCAAACTTTGGCTAAAAAAACACATTTTCCTCAAATTTTGGTGACAGAAAGTTCTGGAATCAGAGAGGAGCCACAAATTTCCTTCTACCCAGCGTTCCCCCAAGTCTCCCGATAAAAATGATACCTCACTTGTGTGGGTAGTCCTAGCGCCCGCGACAGGAAATGCCCCAAAACGCAACGTGGACACATCACATTTTTTGAACGAAAACAGAGGTGTTTTTTGCAAAGGGCCTACCTGTAGATTTTGGCCTCTAGCTCAGCCGGCACCTAGGATAACCTACCAAACCTGTGCATTTTTTAAAACTAGAGACCTAGGGGAATCCAAGATGGGGTGACTTGTGGGGCTCTGACTAGGTTCTGTTACCCAGAATCCTTTGCAAACCTCAAAATTTGGCTAAAAAAACACATTTTCCTCACATTTTGGTGATAGAAAGTTCTGGAATCAGAGAGGAGCCACAAATTTCCTTCCACCCAGCCTTCCCCCAAGTCTCCCGATAAAAATGATACCTCACTTGTGTGGGTAGGCCCAGAGCCCGCGACAGGAAATGCCCCAAAACGCAACGTGGACACATCACATTTTTTTAAAGAAAACAGATGTGTTTTTTGCAAAGTGCCTACCTGTAGATTTTGGCCTCTAGCTCAGCCAGCACCTAGGGAAACCTACCAACCCTGTGCATTTTTGAAAACTAGAGACCTAGGGGAATCCAAGATGGGGTGACTTGTGGGGTCTGACCAGGTTCTATTACCCAGAATCCTTTGCAAACCTCAAACTTTGGCTAAAAAAACACATTTTCCTCAAATTTTGGTGACAGAAAGTTCTGGAATCAGAGAGGAGCCACAAATTTCCTACCACCCAGCGTTCCATTAAGTCTCCCGATAAAAATGATACCTCACTTGTGTGGGTAGGCCTGGCTCCCGCGACAGGAAATGCCCCAAAACGCAACGTGGACACATCACATTTTTTTTAAAGAAAACAGAGGTGTTTTTTGCAAAGTGCCTACCTGTAGATTTTGGCCTCTAGCTCAGCCGGCACCTGGGAAACCTACCAACCCTGTGCATTTTTTAAAACTAGAGACCTAGGGGAATCCAAGATGGGGTGACTTGTGGGGCTTTGACTAGGTTATGTTACCCAGAATCCTTTGCAAACCTCAAAATTTGGCTAAAAAAACACATTTTCCTTACATTTTGGTGACAGAAAGTTCTGGAATCAGAGAGGAGCCACAAATTTCCTTCCACCCAGCGTTCCCCCAAGTCTCCCGATAAAAATGATACCTCACTTGTGTGGGTAGGCCTAGCGCCCGCAACAGGAAATGCCCCAAAACACAACGTGGACACATCACATTTTTTGAACGAAAACAGAGGTGTTTTTTGCAAAGGGCCTACCTGTAGATTTTGGCCTCTAGCTCAGCCGGCACCTAGGGAAACCTACCAAACCTGTGCATTTTTGAAAACTAGAGACCTAGGGGAATCCAAGATGGGGTGACTTGTGGGGCTCTGACTAGGTTCTGTTACCCAGAATCCTTTGCAAACCTCACAATTTGGCTAAAAAAACACATTTTCCTCACATTTTGGTGAAAGTAAGTTCTGGAATCAGAGAGGAGCCACAAATTTCCTTCCACCCAGCGTTCCCCCAAGTCTCCCGATAAAAATGATACCTCACTTGTGTGGGTAGGCCCAGAGCCCGCGACAGGAAATGCCCCAAAACGCAACGTGGACACATGACATTTTTTGAACGAAAACAGAGGTGTTTTTTGCAAAGTGCCTACCTGTAGATTTTGGCCTCTAGCTCAGCCGGCACCTAGGGAAACCTACCAACCCTGTGCATTTTTGAAAACCAGAGACCTAGGGGAATCCAAGATGGGGTGACTTGTGGGGTCTGACCAGGTTCTATTACCCAGAATCCTTTGCAAACTTCAAACTTTGGCTAAAAAAACACATTTTCCTCAAATTTTGGTGACAGAAAGTTCTGGAATCAGAGAGGAGCCACAAATTTCCTTCTACCCAGCGTTCCCCCAAGTCTCCCGATAAAAATGATACCTCACTTGTGTGGGTAGTCCTAGCGCCCGCGACAGGAAATGCCCCAAAACGCAACGTGGACACATCACATTTTTTGAACGAAAACAGAGGTGTTTTTTGCAAAGGGCCTACCTGTAGATTTTGGCCTCTAGCTCAGCCGGCACCTAGGGAAACCTACCAAACCTGTGCTTTTTTGAAAACTAGAGACCTAGGGGAATCCAAGATGGGGTGACTTGTGGGGCTTTGACTAGGTTATGTTACCCAAAATCCTTTGCAAACCTCAAAATTTGGCTAAAAAAACACATTTTCCTTACGTTTTGGTGACAGAAAGTTCTGGAATCAGAGAGGAGCCACAAATTTCCTTCCACCCAGCGTTCCCCCAAGTCTCCAGATAAAAATGATACCTCACTTGTGTGGGTAGGCCTAGCGCCCGCAACAGGAAATGACCCAAAACGCAACGTGGACACATCACATTTTTTGAACGAAAACAGAGGTGTTTTTTGCAAAGGGCCTACCTGCAGATTTTGGCCTCTAGCTCAGCCGGCACCTAGGGAAACCTACCAAACCTGTGCATTTTTGAAAACTAGAGACCTAGGGGAATCCAAGATGGGGTGACTTGTGGGGCTCTGACTAGGTTCTGTTACCCAGAATCCTTTGCAAACCTCAAAATTTGGCTAAAAAAACACATTTTCCTCACATTTTGGTGAAAGAAAGTTCTGGAATCAGAGAGGAGCCACAAATTTCCTTCCACCCAGCGTTCCCCCAAGTCTCCCGATAAAAATGATACCTCACTTGTGTGGGTAGGCCCAGAGCCCGCAACAGGAAATGCCCCAAAACGCAACGTGGACACATCACATTTTTTGAACGAAAACAGAGGTGTTTTTTGCAAAGTGCCTACCTGTAGATTTTGGCCTCTAGCTCAGCCGGCACCTAGGGAAACCTACCAACCCTGTGCATTTTTGAAAACCAGAGACCTAGGGGAATCCAAGATGGGGTGACTTGTGGGGTCTGACCAGGTTCTATTACCCCGAATCCTTTGCAAACTTCAAACTTTGGCTAAAAAAACACATTTTCCTCAAATTTTGGTGACAGAAAGTTCTGGAATCAGAGAGGAGCCACAAATTTCCTCCTACCCAGCGTTCCCCTAAGTCTCCCGATAAAAATGATACCTCACTTGTGTGCGTAGGCCCAGAGCCCGCAACAGGAAATGCCCCAAAACGCAACGTGGACACATCACATTTTTTGAACGAAAACAGAGGTGTTTTTTGCAAAGGGCCTACCTGCAGATTTTGGCCTCTAGCTCAGCCGGCACCTAGGGAAACCTACCAAACCTGTGCATTTTTGAAAACTAGAGACCTAGGGGAATCCAAGATGGGGTGACTTGTGGGGCTCTGACTAGGTTCTGTTACGCAGAATCCTTTGCAAACCTCAAACTTTGGCTAAAAAAACACATTTTCCTCACATTTTGGTGACAGAAAGTTCTGGAATTAGAGAGCAGCCACAAATTTCCTTCCACCCAGCGTTCCCCAAAGTCTCCCGATAAAAATGATACCTCACTTGTGTGGGTAGGCCCAGCGCCCGCGACAAGAAATGCCCCAAAACGCAACGTGGACACATCACATTTTTTTGAAAGAAAACAGGTGTTTTTTGCAAAGTGCTTACCTGTAGATTTTGGCCTCTAGCTCAGCCGGCACTTAGGGAAACCTACCAACCCTGTGCATTTTTGAAAACTAGAGACCTAGGGGAATCCAAGATGGGGTGACTTGTGGGGCTCTGACCAGGTTCTGTTACCCAGAATCCTTTGCAAACCTCAACATTTGGCTAAGAAAACACATTTTCCTCACAGTTTGGTGACAGAAAGTTCTGGAATAAGAGAGGACCCACAAATTTCCTTCCACCCACCACTCCCCCAAGTCTACAGATTAAAATGATACCTCACTTGTGTGGGTAGGCCTAGCTCCTGCGACAGG
This sequence comes from Pleurodeles waltl, assembly GCF_031143425.1. NCBI lineage: Eukaryota > Metazoa > Chordata > Amphibia > Caudata > Salamandridae > Pleurodeles > Pleurodeles waltl. Next base: position 55,081 of record NW_027150044.1, read on the forward strand.
AAATGCCCCAAAACGCAACGTGGACACATCACTTTTTTTTAAAGAAAACAGAGGTGTTTTTTGCAAAGTACCTACCTGTAGATTTTGGCCTCTAGCTCAGCCGGCACCTAGGGAAACCTACCAAACCTGTGCATTTGTGAAAACTAGAGACCTAGGGGAAGCCAAGATGGGGTGACTTGTGGGGCTCTGACTAGGTTCTGTTACCCAGAATCCTTTGCAAACCTCAAAATTTGGCTAAAAAAACACATTTTCCTCACATATTGGTGACAGAAAGTTCTGGAATCAGAGAGGAGCTACAGATTTCCTTCCACCCAGCGTTCCCCCAAGTCTCCCGATAAAAATGATACCTCACTTGTGTGGGTAGGCCCAGCGCCCGCGACAGGAAATGCCCCAAAACGCAACGTGGACACATCACATTTTTTGAAAGAAAACAGGTGTTTTTTGCAAAGTGCTTACCTGTAGATTTTGGCCTCTAGCTCAACTGGCACTTAGGGAAACCTACCAACCCTGTGCATTTTTGAAAACTAGAGACCTAGGGGAATCCAAGATGGGGTGACTTGTGGGGCTCTGACCAGGTTCTGTTACCCAGAATCCTTTGCAAACCTCAACATTTGGCTAAGAAAACACATTTTCCTCAAATTTTGGTGACAGAAAGTTCTGGAATCAGAGAGGAGCCACAAATTTCCTTCCACCCACCACTCCCCCAAGTCTACAGATAAAAATGATACTTCACTTGTGTGGGTAGGCCTAGCTCCTGCGACAGGAAATGCCCCAAAACGCAACGTGGACACATCACATTTTTTGAAAGAAAACAGAGGTGTTTTTTGCAAAGTACCTACCAGTAGGTTTTGGCCTCTAACTCAGCCGGCACCTAGGGAAACCTACCAAACCTGTGCATTTTTGAAAACTAGAGACCTAGGGAAATCCAAGATGGGGTGACTTGTGTGGCTCTGACTAGGTTCTGTTACCCAGAATCCTTTGCAAACCTCAAAATTTGCCTAAAAAAAACATTTTCCTCACATTTTGGTGACAGAAAGTTCTGTAATCAGAGAGGAGCCACAAATTTCCTTCTACCCAGCGTTCCCCCAAGTCTCCAGATAAAAATGATACCTCACTTGTGTGGATAGGCCCAGCGCCCGCGACAGGAAATGCCCCAAAACGCAACGTGGACACCTCACATTTTTTTTAAGAAAACAGAGGTGTTTTTTGCAAAGTGCCTACCTGTAGATTTTGGCCTCTAGCTCAGCCGGCACCTAGGGAAACCTACCAACCCTGTGCATTTTTGAAAACTAGAGACCTAGGGGAATCCAAGACGGGGTGACTTGTGGGGCTCTGACCAGGTTCTGTTACCCAGAATCTTTTGCAAACCTCAAACTTTGGCTAAAAAAACACATTTTCCTCAAATTTTGGTGACAGAAAGTTCTGGAATCAGAGAGGAGCCACAAATTTCCTTCCACCCAGCGTTCCCCTAAGTCTCCCGATAAAAATGATACCTCACTTGTGTGGGTAGGCCTAGCTCCCGCGACAGGAAATGCCCCAAAACGCAACGTGGACACATCACATTTTTTTAAAGAAAATAGAGGTGTTTTTTGCAAAGTGCCTACCTGTAGATTTTGGCCTCTATCTCAGCTGGCACCTAGGGAAACCTACCAAACCTGTGCATTTTTGAAAATTAGAGACCTAGGGGAATCCAAGATGGGGTGACTTGTGGGGCTCTGACCAGCTTCTGTTACGCAGAATCCTTTGCAAACCTCAAAATTTGGCTAAAAAAACACATTTTCCTCACATTTTGGTGACAGAAAGTTCTGGAATTAGAGAGGAGCCACAAATTTCCTTAAACCCAGCGTTCCCCCAAGTCTCCCGATAAAAATGATACCTCACTTGTGTGGGTAGGCCCAGCGCCCGCGACAGGAAATGCCCCAAAACGCAACGTGGACACATCACATTTTTTTAAAGAAAACAGGTGTTTTTTGCAAAGTGCCTACCTGTAGATTTTGGCCTCTAGCTCAGCCGGCACCTAGGGAAACCTACCAACCCTGTGCATTTTTGAAAACTAGAGACCTAGGGGAATCCAAGATGGGGTGACTTGTGGGGCTCTGACCAGGTTCTGTTACCCAGAATCCATTGCAAACCTCAAAATTTGGCTAAAAAAACACATTTTCCTCACATTTTGGTGACAGAAAGTTCTGGAATCAGAGAGGAGCCACAAATTTCTTTCCACCCACCATTCCCCCAAGTCTCCCGATAAAAATGATACCTCACTTGTGTGGGTAGGCCTAGCGCCCGCGACAGGAAATGCCCCAAAACGCAACATTGACACATCACATTTTTTGAACGAAAACAGAGGTGTTTTTTGCAAAGGGCCTACCTGTAGATTTTGGCTTCTAGCTCAGCCGGCACCTAGGGAAACCTACCAAACCTGTGCATTTTTGAAAACTAGAGACCTAGGGGAATCCAAGATGGGGTGACTTGTGGGGCTCTGACCAGGTTCTGTTACCCAGAATCCTTTGCAAACCTCAAAATTTGGCTAAGAAAACAAATTTTCCTCACATTTTGGTGACAGAAAGTTCTGGAATCAGAGAGGAGCCACAAATTTCCTTCCACCCACCACTCCCCCAAGTCTCCCGATAAAAATGTTACCTCACTTGTGTGGGTAGGCCTAGCGCCCGCGACAGGAAATGCCCCAAAACGCAATGTGGACACATCACATTTTTTTAAAGAAAACAGAGGTGTTTTTTGCAAAGTGCCTACCTGTAGATTTTGGCCTCTAGCTCAGCCGGTGCCTAGGGAAACCTACCAAACCTGTGCATTTCTGAAAACTAGAGACCTAGGGGAATCCAAGATGGGGTGACTTGTGTGGCTCTGACTAGGTTCTGTTACCCAGAATCCTTTGGAAACCTCAAAATTTGGCAAAAAAAAAACATTTTCCTCACATTTTGGTGACAGAAAGTTCTGGAATCAGAGAGGAGCCACAAATTTCCTTCTACCCAGCGTTCCCCCAGGTCTCCAGATAAAAATGATACCTCACTTGTGTGGATAGGCCAAGCGCCCGCGACAGGAAATGCCCCAAAACGCAACGTGGACATATCACATTTTTTTAAAGAAAACAGAGGTGTTTTTTGCAAAGTGCCTACCTGTAGATTTTGGCCTCTAGCTCAGCCGGCACCTAGGGAAACCTACCAACCCTGTGCATTTTTGAAAACTAGAGACCTAGGGGAATCCAAGACGGGGTGACTTGTGGGGCTCTGACCAGGTTCTGTTACCCAGAATCTTTTGCAAACCTCAAACTTTGGTTAAAAAAAACACATTTTCCTCAAATTTTGGTGACAGAAAGTTCTGGAATCAGAGAGGAGCCACAAATTTCCTTCCATCCAGCTTTCCCCTAAGTCTCCCGATAAAAATGATACCTCACTTGTGTGGGTAGGCCTAGCTCCCGCGACAGGAAATGCCCCAAAACGCAACGTGGACACATCACATTTTTTTTAAAGAAAACAGAGGTGTTTTTTGCAAAGTGCCTACCTGTAGATTTTGGCCTCTAGCTCAGCCGGCACCTAGGGAAACCTACCAAACCTGTGCATTTTTTAAAATTAGAGACCTAGGGGAATCCAAGATGGGGTGACTTGTGGGGCTCTGACTAGGTTCTGTTACGCAGAATCCTTTGCAAACCTCAAAATTTGGCTAAAAAAACACATTTTCCTCACATTTTGGTGACAGAAAGTTCTGGAATTAGAGAGGAGCCACAAATCTCCTTCCACCCAGCGTTCCCCCCAAGTCTCCCGATAAAAATGATACCTCACTTGTGTGGGTAGGCCCAGAGCCCGCGACAGGAAATGCCCCAAAACGCAATGTGGACACATCACATTTTTTTAAAGAAAACAGAGGTGTTTTTTGCAAAGTGCCTACCTGTAGATTTTGGCCTCTAGCTCAGCCGGCACCTAGGGAAACCTACCAACCCTGTGCATTTTTGAAAACTAGAGACCTAGGGGAATCCAAGATGGGGTGACTTGTGGGGCTCTGACCAGGTTCTATTACCCAGAATCCTTTGCAAACCTCAAACTTTGGCTAAAAAAAACACATTTTCGTAAAATTTTGGTGACAGAAAGTTCTGGAATCAGAGAGGAGCCACAAATTTCCTTCTACCCAGCGTTCCCCCAAGACTCCAGATAAAAATGATACCTCACTTGTGTGGATAGGCCCAGCGCCTGCGACAGGAAATGCCCCAAAACGCAACGTGGACACATCACATTTTTTTAAAGAAAACAGATGTGTTTTTTGCAAAGTGCCTACCTGTAGATTTTGGCCTCTAGCTCAGCCGGCACCTAGGGAAACCTACCAACCCTGTGCATTTTTGAAAACTAGAGACCTAGGGGAATCCAAGATGGGGTGACTTGTGTGGCTCTGACTAGGTTCTGTTACCCAGATCCTTTGCAAACCTCAAAATTTGGCTAAAAAACACATTTTCCTCACATTTTGGTGACAGAAAGTTCTGGAATCAGAGAGGAGCCACAAATTTCCTTCCACCCAGCGTTCCCCCAAGTCTCCCGATAAAAATGTTACCTCACTTGTGTGGGTAGGCCTAGCGCCCGCGACAGGAAATGCCCCAAAACGCAATGTGGACACATCACATTTTTTAAAAGAAAACAGAGGTGTTTTTTGCAAAGTGCCTACCTGTAGATTTTGGCCTCTAGCTCAGCCGGCACCTAGGGAAACCTACCAAACCTGTGCATTTTTGAAAACTAGAGACCTAGGGGAATCCAAGATGGGGTGACTTGTGGGGCTCTGACCAGGTTCTATTACCCAGAATCCTTTGCAAACCTCAAAATTTGGCTAAAAAAAAACATTTTCCTCACATTTTGGTGACAGAACGTTCTGGAATCAGAGAGGAGCCACAAATTTCCTTCCACCCACCACTCCCCCAAGTCTACAGATAAAAATGATACCTCACTTGTGTGGGTAGGCCTAGCTCCTGCGACAGGAAATGCCCCAAAACGCAACGTGGACACATCACATTTTTTGAAAGAAAACAGAGGTGTTTTTTGCAAAGTACCTACCAGTAGGTTTTGGCCTCTAACTCAGCCGGCACCTAGGGAAACCTACCAAACCTGTGCATTTTTGAAAACTAGAGACCTAGGGAAATCCAAGATGGGGTGACTTGTGTGGCTCTGACTAGGTTCTGATACCCAGAATCCTTTGCAAATCTCAAAATTTGGCTGAAAAAACACATTTTCCTCACATTTTGGTGACAGAAAGTTCTGGAATCAGAGAGGAGCCACAAATTTCCTACCACCCAGCGTTCCCCTAAGTCTCCCGATAAAAATGATACCTCACTTGTGTGGGTAGGCCTGGCTCCCGCGACAGGAAATGCCCCAAAACGCAACGTGGACACATCACATTTTTTTAAAGAAAACAGAGGTGTTTCTTGCAAAGGGCCTACCTGTAGATTTTGGCCTCTAGCTCAGCCGGCACCTAGGGAAACCTACCAAACCAGTGCATTTTTTAAAACCAGAGACCTAGGGGAATCCAAGATGGGGTGACTTGTGGGGCTTTGACTAGGTTCTGTTACCCAGAATCCTTTGCAAACCTCAAAATTTGGCTAAAAAAACACATTTTCCTCACATTTTGGTGACAGAAAGTTCTGGAATCAGAGAGGAGCCACAAATTTCCTTCCACCCAGTGTTCCCCCAAGTCTCCCGATAAAAATGATACCTCACTTGTGTGGGTAGGCCTAGCGCCCGCGACAGGAAATGCCCCAAAACGCAATGTGGACACATCACATTTTTTAAAAGAAAACAGAGGTGTTTTTTGCATAGTGCCTACCTGTAGATTTTGGCCTCTAGCTCAGCCGGCACCTAGGGAAACCTACCAACCCTGTGCATTTTTGAAAACTAGAGACCTAGGGGAATCCAAGATGGGGTGACTTGTGGGGCTCTGACCAGGTTCTATTACCCAGAATCCTTTGCAAACCTCAAACTTTGGCTAAAAAAAACTCATTTTCCTCAAATTTTGGTGACAGAAAGTTCTGGAATCAGAGAGGAGCCAGAAATTTCCTTCTACCCAGCGTTCCCCCAAGTCTCCAGATAAAAATGATACCTCACTTGTGTGGATAGGTCCAGCGCCCGCGACAGGAAATGCCCCAAAACGCAACGTGGACACATCACATTTTTTGAAAGAAAACAGAGGTGTTTTTTGCAAAGTGCCTACCTGTAGATTTTGGCCTCTAGCTCAGCCGGCACCTAGGGAAACCTACCAAACCTGTGCATTTTTGAAAACTAGAGACCTAGGGGAATCCAAGATGGGGTGACTTGTGGGGCTCTGACCAGGTTCTATTACCCAGAGTCCTTTGCAAATCTCAAACTTTGGCTAAAAAAAACACATTTTCCTCAAATTTTGGTGACAGAAAGTTCTGGAATCAGAGAGGAGCCACAAATTTCCTTCTACCCAGCGTTCCCCCAAGTCTCCAGATAAAAATGATACCTCACTTGTGTGGATAGGCCTAGCGCCCGCAACACGAAATGCCCCAAAACGCAACGTGGACACATCACATTTTTTTAAAGAAAACAGAGGTGTTTTTTGCAAAGTGCCTACCTGTAGATTTTGGCCTCTAGCTCAGCCGGCACCTAGGGAAACCTACCAACCCTGTGCATTTTTGAAAACTAGAGACCTAGGGGAATCCGAGATGGGGTGACTTGTGGGGCTCTGACCAGGTTCTATTACCCAGAATCCTTTGCAAACCTCAAACTTTGACTAAAAAAACACATTTTCTTCAAATTTTGGTGACAGAACGTTCTGGAATCAGAGAGGAGCCACAAATTTCCTTCCACCCAGTGTTCCCCCAAGTCTCCCGATAAAAATGATACCTCACTTGTGTGGGTAGGCCTAGCGCCCGCGACAGGAAATGCCCCAAAACGCAACGTGGACACATCACATTTTTTAAAAGAAAACAGAGGTGTTTTTTGCAAAGTGCCTACCTGTAGATTTTGGCCTCTAGCTCAGCCGGCACCTAGGGAAACCTACCAGCCCTGTGCATTTTTGAAAACTAGAGACCTAGGGGAATCCAAGATGGGGTGACTTGTGGGGCTCTGACCAGGTTCTATTACCCAGAATCCTTTGCAAACCTCAAACTTTGGCTAAAAAAACACATTTTCCTCAAATTTTGGTGACAGAACGTTCTGGAATCAGAGAGGAGCCACAAATTTCCTTCCACCCACCACTCCCCCAAGTCTACAGATAAAAATGATACTTCACTTGTGTGGGTAGGCCTAGCTCCTGCGACAGGAAATGCCCCAAAACGCAACGTGGACACATCACATTTTTTGAAAGAAAACAGAGGTGTTTTTTGCAAAGTACCTACCAGTAGGTTTTGGCCTCTAACTCAGCCGGCACCTAGGGAAACCTACCAAACCTGTGCATTTTTGAAACTAGAGACCTAGGGAAATCCAAGATGGGGTGACTTGTGTGGCTCTGACTAGGTTCTGATACCCAGAATCCTTTGCAAATCTCAAAATTTGGCTGAAAAAACACGTTTTCCTTACATTTTGGTGACAGAAAGTTCTGGAATCAGAGAGAGGAGCCACAAATTTCCTACACCCAGCGTTCCCCTAAGTCTCCCGATAAAAATGATACCTCACTTGTGTGGGTAGGCCTGGCTCCCGCGACAGGAAATGCCCCAAAACGCAACGTGGACACATCACATTTTTTTAAAGAAAACAGAGGTGTTTCTTGCAAAGGGCCTACCTGTAGATTTTGGCCTCTAGCTCAGCCGGCACCTAGGGAAACCCTACCAAACCAGTGCATTTTTTAAACCAGAGACCTAGGGGAATCCAAGATGGGGTGACTTGTGGGGCTTTGACTAGGTTCTGTTACCCAGAATCCTTTGCAAACCTCAAAATTTGGCTAAAAAAACACATTTTCCTCACATTTTGGTGACAGAAAGTTCTGGAATCAGAGAGGAGCACAAATTTTCCTTCCACCCAGTGTTCCCCCAAGTCTCCCGATAAAAATGATACCTCACTTGTGTGGGTAGGCCTAGCGCCCGCGACAGGAAATGCCCCAAAACGCAATGTGGACACATCACATTTTTAAAAGAAAACAGAGGTGTTTTTTGCATAGTGCCTACCTGTAGATTTTGGCCTCTAGCTCAGCCTGGCACCTAGGGAAACTACCAACCCTGTGCATTGTTTGAAAACTAGAGACCTAGGGGAATCCAAGATCGGGTGACTTGTGGGGCTCTGACCAGGTTCTATTACCCAGAATCCTTTGCAAACCTCAAACTTTGGCTAAAAAAACTCATTTTCCTCAAATTTTGGTGACAGAAAGTTCTGGAATCAGAGAGAAGCCAGAAATTTCCTTCTACCCAGCGTTCCCCCAAGTCTCCAGATAAAAATGATACCTCACTTGTGTGGATAGATCCAGCGCCCGCGACAGGAAATGCCCCAAAACGCAACGTGGACACATCACATTTTTTTAAAGAAAACAGAGGTGTTTTTTTGCAACGTGCCTACCTGTAGATTTTGGCCTCTAGCTCAGGGAATGCCCTAGGGAAACCTACGCAAACCTGTGCATTTTTGAAAATTAGAGTCCTAGGGGAATCCAAGATGGGGTGATTTGTGGGGCTCTGACTAGGTTCTGTTACGCAGAATCCTTTGCAAACCTCAAAATTTGGCTAAAACAACACATTTTTCCTCACATTTTGGTGACAGAAAGTTCTGGAATTAGAGAGGAGCCACAAATTTCCTCACACCCAGCGTTCCCCCAAGTCTCCCGATAAAAATGATACCTCACTTGTGTGGGTAGGCCCAGCGTCCGCGACAGGAAATGCCCCAAAAACGCAACGTGGACACATCACATTTTTTTAAAGAAAACAGAGGTGTTTTTTGCAAAGTGCCTACCTGTAGATTTTGGCCTCTAGCTCAGCCGGCACCTAGGGAAACCTACCAAACCTGTGCATTTTTGTAAACTAGAGACCTAGGGGAATCCAAGATGGGGTGACTTGTGGGGCTCTGACCAGGTTCTATTACCCAGAATCCTTTGCAAATCTCAAACTTTGGCCAAAAAAACACATTTTCCTCAAATTTTGGTGACAGAAAGTTCTGGAATCAGAGAGGAGCCACAATTTCCTTCTACCCAGCGTTCCCCCAAGTCTCCAGATAAAAATGATACCTCACTTGTGTGGATAGGCCCTAGCGCCCGCAACACCAGATGCCCCAAAACGCAACGTGGGACACATCACATTTTTTTAAAGAAAACAGAGGTGTTTTTTGCAAAGTGCCTACCTGTAGATTTTGGCCTCTAGCTCAGCCGGCACCTAGGGAAACCTACCAACCCTGTGCATTTTTGAAAACTAGAGACCTAGGGGAATCCGAGATGGGGTGACTTGTGGGGCTCTGACCAGGTTCTATTACCCAGAATTCCTTTGCAAACCTCAAACTTTGACTAAAAACACACATTTTCTTCAAATTTTGGTGACAGAACGTTCTGGAATCAGAGAGGAGCCACAAATTTCCTACCACCCAGCGTTCCCTAAGTCTGCCCGATAAAAATGATACCTCACTTGTGTGCGATAGGCCTGGCTCCCGCGACAGGAAATGCCCCAAAACGCAATGTGGACACATCACATTTTTTTAAAGAAAACAGAGGTGTTTTTGGCAAAGGGCCTACTGTAGATTTTGGCCTCTAGCTCAGCCGGCACCTAGCGGAAACCTACCAAACCAGTGCATTTTTGAAAACTAGAGACCTAGGGGAATCCAAGAGGGGGTGACTTGTGGGGCTTTGACTAGGTTCTGTTACCAGAATCCTTTGCAAACCTCAAAATTTGGCTAAAAAACACATTTTCCTCACATTTTGGTGACAGAATGTTCTGGATATCAGAGAGGAGCCACAAATTTCCTTCCACCAGTGTTCCCCCAAGTCTCCGATAAAAATGATACCTCACTTGTGTGGGGAGGCCTAGCGCCCGCGACAGGAAATGCCCCAAAACGCAACGTGGACACATCACATATTTTGAGAACGAAAACAGAGGTGTTTCTTGCAAAGGGCCTACTGTAGATTTTGGCCTCTAGCTCAGCCGGCACCTAGGGAAACCTACCAAACCAGTGCATTTTTGAAAACTAGAGACCTAGGGGAATCCAAGATGGGGTGACTTGTGGGGCTTTGACTAGGTTCTGTTACCCAGAATCCTTTGCAAACCTCAAAATTTGGCTAAAAAAACACATTTTCCTCACATTTTGGTGACAGAAAGTTCTGGAATCAGAGAGGAGCCACAAATTTCCTTCCACCCAGCGTTCCCCCAAGTCTCCCAATGAAAATGACACCTCACTTGTGTGGGTAGGCCCAGCGCCCGCAACAGGAAATGCCCCAAAACGCAACGAGGACACATCACATTTTTTTTAAAGAAAACAGAGGTGTTTTTTGCAAAGTGCCTACCTATAGATTTTGGCCTCTAGCTCAGGCCGGGCACCTAGGGAAAACCTAACCAACCCTGTGCATTTTTGAAACTAGAGACCTAGGGGAATCCAAGATGGGGTGACTTGTGGGGCTCTGACCAGGTTCTATTACCCAGAATCCTTTGCAAACCTCAAACTTTGGCTAAAAAAAACACATTTTCCTCAAATTTTGGTGACAGAAAGTTCTGGAATCAGAGAGGAGCCACAAATTTCCTTCTACCCAGCGATCCCCCAAGTCTCCAGATAAAAATGATACCTCACTTGTGTGGATAGGCCCTGCGCCCGCGAAAGGAAATGCCCCAAAACGCAACGTGGACACATCACATTTTTTTAAAGAAAACAGATGTGTTTTTTGCAAAGTGCCTACCTGTAGATTTTGGCCTCTAGCTCAGCCGGCACCTAGGGAAACCTACCAACCCTGTGCATTTTTGAAAACTAGAGACCTAGGGGAATCACAAGATGGGGTGACTTGTGGGGCTCTGACCAGGTTCTGTTACCCAGAATCCTTTTGCAAACCTCAAAATTTGGCTAAAAAAACACATTTTCCTCACATTTTGGTGACAGAAAGTTCTGGAATCAGAGAAGAGCCACAAATTCCCTTCTACCCAGCGTTCCCCAAGTCTCCAGATAAAAATGATACCTCACTTGTGTGGATAGGCCCAGCGCCCGCGACAGGAAATGCCCCAAAACGCAATGTGGACACATCACATTTTTTTAAAGAAAACAGAGGTGTTTTTTGCAAAGTGCCTACCTGTAGATTTTGGCCTCTAGCTCAGCCGGCACCTAGGGAAACCTACCAACCCTGTGCATTTTTTGAAAACTAGAGACCTAGGGGAATCCGAGATGGGGTGACTTGTGGGGCTCTGACCAGGTTCTATTACCCAGAATCCTTTGCAAACCTCAAACTTTGACTAAAAACACATCTTTGTCTGCAAATTTTGGTGACAGAACGTTCTGGAATCAGAGAGGAGCCACAAATTTCCTACCACCCAGCGTTCCCCTAAGTCTCCCGATAAAAATGATACCTCACTTGTGTGCGTAGGCCTGGCTCCCGCGACAGGAAATGCCCCAAAACGCAACGTGGACACATCACATTTTTTAAAAGAAAACCAGAGGTGTTTTTTGCAAAGTGCCTACCTGTAGATTTTGGCCTCTAGCTCAGCCGGCACCTAGGGAAACCTACCAGCCCTGTGCATTTTTGAAAACTAGAGACCTAGGGGAATCCAAGATGGGGTGACTTGTGGGGCTCTGACCAGGTTCTATTACCCAGAATCCTTTGCAAACCTCAAACTTTGGCTAAAAAAACACATTTTCCTCAAATTTTGGTGACAGAACGTTCTGGAATCAGAGAGGAGCCACAAATTTCCTTCCACCCACCACTCCCCCAAGTCTACAGATAAAAATGATACTTCACTTGTGTGGGTAGGCCTAGCTCCTACGACAGGAAATGCCCCAAAACGCAACGTGGACACATCAAATTTTTTTGAAAGAAAACAGAGGTGTGTTTTTGCAAAGTACCTACCAGTAGGGTTTGGCCTCTAACTCAGCCGGCACCTAGGGAAACCTACCAAACCTGTGCATTTTTGAAAACTAGAGACCTAGGGAAATCCAAGATGGGGTGACTTGTGTGGCTCTGACTAGGTTCTGATACCCAGAATCCTTTGCAAATCTCAAAATTTGGCTGAAAAAAACACGTTTTCCTCACATTTTGGTGACAGAAAGTTCTGGAATCAGAGAGGAGCCACAAATTTCCTACCACCCAGCGTTCCCCTAAGTCTCCCGATAAAAATGATACCTCACTTGTGTGGGTAGGCCTGGCTCCCGCGACAGGAAATGCCCCAAAACGCAACGTGGACACATCACAATTTTTTTAAAGAAAACAGAGGTGTTTCTTGCAAAGGGCCCTACCTGTAGATTTTGGCCTCTAGCTCAGCCGGCACCTAGGGAAACCTACCAAACCAGTGCATTTTTTAAAACCAGAGACCTAGGGGAATCCAAGATGGGGTGACTTGTGGGGCTTTGACTAGGTTCTGTTACCCAGAATCCTTTGCAAACCTCAAAATTTGGCTAAAAAAACAAATTTTCCTCACATTTTGGTGACAGAAAGTTCTGGAATCAGAGAGGAGCCACAAATTTCCTTCCACCCAGTGTTCCCCCAAGTCTCCCGATAAAAATGATACCTCACTTGTGTGGGTAGGCCTAGCACCCGCGACAGGAAATGCCCCAAAACGCAATGTGGACACATCACATTTTTTAAAAGAAAACAGAGGTGTTTTTTGCATAGTGCCTACCTGTAGATTTTGGCCTCTAGCTCAGCCGGCACCTAGGGAAACCTACCAACCCTGTGCATTTTTGAAAACTAGAGACCTAGGGGAATCCAAGATGGGGTGACTTGTGGGGCTCTGACCAGGTTCTATTACCCAGAATCCTTTGCAAACCTCAAACTTTGGCTAAAAAAACTCATTTTCCTCAAATTTTGGTGACAGAAAGTTGTGGAATCAGAGAGAAGCCAGAAATTTCCTTCTACCCAGCGTTCCCCCAAGTCTCCAGATAAAAATGATACCTCACTTGTGTGGATAGATCCAGCGCCCGCGACAGGAAATGCCCCAAAACGCAACGTGGACACATCACATTTTTTTAAAGAAAACAGAGGTGTTTTTTGCAAAGTGCCTACCTGTAGATTTTGGCCTCTAGCTCAGGGAATGCCCTAGGGAAACCTACCAAACCTGTGCATTTTTGAAAATTAGAGTCCTAGGGGAATCCAAGATGGGGTGATTTGTGGGGCTCTGACTAGGTTCTGTTACGCAGAATCCTTTGCAAACCTCAAAATTTGGCTAAAACAACACATTTTCCTCACATTTTGGTGACAGAAAGTTCTGGAATTAGAGAGGAGCCACAAATTTCCTCACACCCAGCGTTCCCCCAAGTCTCCCGATAAAAATGATACCTCACTTGTGTGGGTAGGCCCAGCGTCCGCGACAGGAAATGCCCCAAAACGCAACGTGGACACATCACATTTTTTTAAAGAAAACAGAGGTGTTTTTTGCAAAGTGCCTACCTGTAGATTTTGGCCTCTAGCTCAGCCGGCACCTAGGGAAACCTACCAAACCTGTGCATTTTTGTAAACTAGAGACCTAGGGGAATCCAAGATGGGGTGACTTGTGGGGCTCTGACCAGGTTCTATTACCCAGAATCCTTTGCAAATCTCAAACTTTGGCCAAAAAAACACATTTTCCTCAAATTTTGGTGACAGAAAGTTCTGGAATCAGAGAGGAGCCACAAATTTCCTTCTACCCAGCGTTCCCCCAAGTCTCCAGATAAAAATGATACCTCACTTGTGTGGATAGGCCTAGCGCCCGCAACACCAGATGCCCCAAAACGCAACGTGGACACATCACATTTTTTTAAAGAAAACAGAGGTGTTTTTTGCAAAGTGCCTACCTGTAGATTTTGGCCTCTAGCTCAGCCGGCACCTAGGGAAACCTACCAACCCTGTGCATTTTTGAAAACTAGAGACCTAGGGGAATCCGAGATGGGGTGACTTGTGGGGCTCTGACCAGGTTCTATTACCCAGAATCCTTTGCAAACCTCAAACTTTGACTAAAAACACACATTTTCTTCAAATTTTGGTGACAGAACGTTCTGGAATCAGAGAGGAGCCACAAATTTCCTACCACCCAGCGTTCCCCTAAGTCTCCCGATAAAAATGATACCTCACTTGTGTGCGTAGGCCTGGCTCCCGCGACAGGAAATGCCCCAAAACGCAATGTGGACACATCACATTTTTTTAAAGAAAACAGAGGTGTTTTTGGCAAAGGGCCTACCTGTAGATTTTGGCCTCTAGCTCAGCCGGCACCTAGGGAAACCTACCAAACCAGTGCATTTTTGAAAACTAGAGACCTAGGGGAATCCAAGAGGGGGTGACTTGTGGGGCTTTGACTAGGTTCTGTTACCCAGAATCCTTTGCAAACCTCAAAATTTGGCTAAAAAAACACATTTTCCTCACATTTTGGTGACAGAAAGTTCTGGAATCAGAGAGGAGCCACAAATTTCCTTCCACCCAGTGTTCCCCCAAGTCTCCCGATAAAAATGATACCTCACTTGTGTGGGTAGGCCTAGCGCCCGCGACAGGAAATGCCCCAAAACGCAACGTGGACACATCACATATTTTGAACGAAAACAGAGGTGTTTCTTGCAAAGGGCCTACCTGTAGATTTTGGCCTCTAGCTCAGCCGGCACCTAGGGAAACCTACCAAACCAGTGCATTTTTGAAAACTAGAGACCTAGGGGAATCCAAGATGGGGTGACTTGTGGGGCTTTGACTAGGTTCTGTTACCCAGAATCCTTTGCAAACCTCAAAATTTGGCTAAAAAAACACATTTTCCTCACATTTTGGTGACAGAAAGTTCTGGAATCAGAGAGGAGCCACAAATTTCCTTCCACCCAGCGTTCCCCCAAGTCTCCCAATGAAAATGACACCTCACTTGTGTGGGTAGGCCCAGCGCCCGCAACAGGAAATGCCCCAAAACGCAACGAGGACACATCACATTTTTTTTAAAGAAAACAGAGGTGTTTTTTGCAAAGTGCCTACCTATAGATTTTGGCCTCTAGCTCAGCAGGCACCTAGGGAAACCTACCAACCCTGTGCATTTTTGAAAACTAGAGACCTAGGGGAATCCAAGATGGGGTGACTTGTGGGGCTCTGACCAGGTTCTATTACCCAGAATCCTTTGCAAACCTCAAACTTTGGCTAAAAAAAACACATTTTCCTCAAATTTTGGTGACAGAAAGTTCTGGAATCAGAGAGGAGCCACAAATTTCCTTCTACCCAGCGATCCCCCAAGTCTCCAGATAAAAATGATACCTCACTTGTGTGGATAGGCCCTGCGCCCGCGAAAGGAAATGCCCCAAAACGCAACGTGGACACATCACATTTTTTTAAAGAAAACAGATGTGTTTTTTGCAAAGTGCCTACCTGTAGATTTTGGCCTCTAGCTCAGCCAGCACCTAGGGAAACCTACCAACCCTGTGCATTTTTGAAAACTAGAGACCTAGGGGAATCCAAGATGGGGTGACTTGTGGGGCTCTGACCAGGTTCTGTTACCCAGAATCCTTTGCAAACCTCAAAATTTGGCTAAAAAAACACATTTTCCTCACATTTTGGTGACAGAAAGTTCTGGAATCAGAGAAGAGCCACAAATTCCCTTCTACCCAGCGTTCCCCCAAGTCTCCAGATAAAAATGATACCTCACTTGTGTGGATAGGCCCAGCGCCCGCGACAGGAAATGCCCCAAAACGCAATGTGGACACATCACATTTTTTTAAAGAAAACAGAGGTGTTTTTTGCAAAGTGCCTACCTGTAGATTTTGGCCTCTAGCTCAGCCGGCACCTAGGGAAACCTACCAACCCTGTGCATTTTTGAAAACTAGAGACCTAGGGGAATCCGAGATGGGGTGACTTGTGGGGCTCTGACCAGGTTCTATTACCCAGAATCCTTTGCAAACCTCAAACTTTGACTAAAAACACACATTTTCTTCAAATTTTGGTGACAGAACGTTCTGGAATCAGAGAGGAGCCACACATTTCCTACCACCCAGCGTTCCCCTAAGTCTCCCGATAAAAATGATACCTCACTTGTGTGCGTAGGCCTGGCTCCCGCGACAGGAAATGCCCCAAAACGCAATGTGGACACATCACATTTTTTTAAAGAAAACAGAGGTGTTTTTTGCAAAGTGCCTACCTGTAGATTTTGGCCTCTAGCTCAGCCGGCACCTAGGGAAACCTACCAAACCAGTGCATTTTTGAAAACTAGAGACCTAGGGGAATCCAAGATGGGGTGACTTGTGGGGCTTTGACTAGGTTCTGTTACCCAGAATCCTTTGCAAACCTCAAAATTTGGCTAAAAAAACACATTTTCCTCACATTTTGGTGACAGAAAGTTCTGGAATCAGAGAGGAGCCACAAATTTCCTTCCACCCAGTGTCCCCCGAAGTCTCCCGATAAAAATGATACCTCACTTGTGTGGGTAGGCCTAGCGCCCGCGACAGGAAATGCCCCAAAACGCAACGTGGACACATCACATATTTTGAACGAAAACAGAGGTGTTTCTTGCAAAGGGCCTACCTGTAGATTTTGGCCTCTAGCTCAGCCGGCACCTAGGGAAACCTACCAAACCTGTGCATTTTTGAAAACTAGAGACCTAGGGGAATCCAAGATGGGGTGACTTGTGGGGCTCTGACCAGGTTCTGTTACCCAGAATCCTTTGCAAACCTTAAAATTTGGCTAAAAAAACACATTTTCCTCACATTTTGGTGACAGAAAGTTCTGGAATCAGAGAGGAGCCACAAATTTCCTTCCACCCAGCGTTCCCCCAAGTCTCCCAATGAAAATGACACCTCACTTGTGTGGGTAGGCCCAGCGCCCGCAACAGGAAATGCCCCAAAACGCAACGAGGACACATCACATTTTTTTTAAAGAAAACAGAGGTGTTTTTTGCAAAGTGCCTACCTATAGATTTTGGCCTCTAGCTCAGCCGGCACCTAGGGAAACCTACCAACCCTGTGCATTTTTGAAAACTAGAGACCTAGGGGAATCCAAGATGGGGTGACTTGTGGGGCTCTGACCAGGTTCTATTACCCAGAATCCTTTGCAAACCTCAAACTTTGGCTAAAAAAAACACATTTTCCTCAAATTTTGGTGACAGAAAGTTCTGGAATCAGAGAGGAGCCACAAATTTCCTTCTATCCAGCGATCCCCCAAGTCTCCAGATAAAAATGATACCTCACTTGTGTGGATAGGCCCTGCACCCGCGAAAGGAAATGCCCCAAAACGCAACGTGGACACATCACATTTTTTTAAAGAAAACAGATGTGTTTTTTGCAAAGTGCCTACCTGTAGATTTTGGCCTCTAGCTCAGCCGGCACCTAGGGAAACCTACCAACCCTGTGCATTTTTGAAAACTAGAGACCTAGGGGAACCCAAGATGGGGTGACTTGTGGGGCTCTGACCAGGTTCTGTTACCCAGAATCCTTTGCAAACCTCAAAATTTGGCTAAAAAAACACATTTTCCTCACATTTTGGTGACAGAAAGTTCTGGAATCAGAGAGGAGCCACAAATTCCCTTCTACCCAGCGTTCCCCCAAGTCTCCAGATAAAAATGATACCTCACTTGTGTGGATAGGCCCAGCGCCCGCGACAGGAAATGCCCCAAAACGCAATGTGGACACATCACATTTTTTTAAAGAAAACAGAGGTGTTTTTTGCAAAGTGCCTACCTGTAGATTTTGGCCTCTAGCTCAGCCGGCACCTAGGCAAACCAACCAACCCTGTGCATTTTTGAAAACTAGAGACCTAGGGGAATCCAAGATGGGGTGACTTGTGGGGCTCTGACCAGGTTCTATTACCCAGAATCCTTTGCAAACCTCAAAATTTGGCTAAAAAAACACATTTTCCTCACATTTTGGTGACAGAAAGTTCTGGAATCAGAGAGGAGCCACAAATTTCCTTCCACCCAGCGTTCCCCCAAGTCTCCCAATGAAAATGACACCTCACTTGTGTGGGTAGGCCCAGCGCCCCCAACAGGAAATGCCCCAAAACGCAACGAGGACACATCACATTTTTTTTAAAGAAAACAGAGGTGTTTTTTGCAAAGTGCCTACCTATAGATTTTGGCCTCTAGCTCAGCCGGCACCTAGGGAAACCTACCAACCCTGTGCATTTTTGAAAACTAGAGACCTAGGGGAATCCAAGATGGGGTGACTTGTGGGGCTCTGACCAGGTTCTATTACCCAGAATCCTTTGCAAACCTCAAACTTTGGCTAAAAAAACTCATTTTCCTCAAATTTTGGTGACAGAAAGTTCTGGAATCAGAGAGGAGCCAGAAATTTCCTTCTACCCAGCGTTCCCCCAAGTCTCCAGATAAAAATGATACCTCACTTGTGTGGATAGATCCAGCGCCCGCGACAGGAAATGCCCCAAAACGCAACGTGGACACATCACATTTTTTTAAAGAAAACAGAGGTGTTTTTTGCAAAGTGCCTACCTGTAGATTTTGGCCTCTAGCTCAGGGAATGCCCTAGGGAAACCTACCAAACCTGTGCATTTTTGAAAATTAGAGTCCTAGGGGAATCCAAGATGGGGTGATTTGTGGGGCTCTGACTAGGTTCTGTTACGCAGAATCCTTTGCAAACCTCAAAATTTGGCTAAAACAACACATTTTCCTCACATTTTGGTGACAGAAAGTTCTGGAATTAGAGAGGAGCCACAAATTTCCTCACACCCAGCGTTCCCCCAAGTCTCCCGATAAAAATGATACCTCACTTGTGTGGGTAGGCCCAGCGTCCGCGACAGGAAATGCCCCAAAACGCAACGTGGACACATCACATTTTTTGAAAGAAAACAGAGGTGTTTTTTGCAAAGTGCCTACCTGTAGATTTTGGCCTCTAGCTCAGCCGGCACCTAGGGAAACCTACCAAACCTGTGCATTTTTGTAAACTAGAGACCTAGGGGAATCCAAGATGGGGTGACTTGTGGGGCTCTGACCAGGTTCTATTACCCAGAATCCTTTGCAAATCTCAAACTTTGGCCAAAAAAACACATTTTCCTCAAATTTTGGTGACAGAAAGTTCTGGAATCAGAGAGGAGCCACAAAATTCCTTCTACCCAGCGTTCCCCCAAGTCTCCAGATAAAAATGATACCTCACTTGTGTGGATAGGCCTAGCGCCCGCAACACCAGATGCCCCAAAACGCAACGTGGACACATCACATTTTTTTAAAGAAAACAGAGGTGTTTTTTGCAAAGTGCCTACCTGTAGATTTTGGCCTCTAGCTCAGCCGGCACCTAGGGAAACCTACCAACCCTGTGCATTTTTGAAAACTAGAGACCTAGGGGAATCCGAGATGGGGTGACTTGTGGGGCTCTGACCAGGTTCTATTACCCAGAATCCTTTGCAAACCTCAAACTTTGACTAAACACACACATTTTCTTCAAATTTTGGTGACAGAACGTTCTGGAATCAGAGAGGAGCCACAAATTTCCTACCACCCAGCGTTCCCCTAAGTCTCCCGATAAAAATGATACCTCACTTGTGTGCGTAGGCCTGGCTCCCGCGACAGGAAATGCCCCAAAACGCAATGTGGACACATCACATTTTTTTAAAGAAAACAGAGGTGTTTTTGGCAAAGTGCCTACCTGTAGATTTTGGCCTCTAGCTCAGCCGGCACCTAGGGAAACCTACCAAACCAGTGCATTTTTGAAAACTAGAGACCTAGGGGAATCCAAGAGGGGGTGACTTGTGGGGCTTTGACTAGGTTCTGTTACCCAGAATCCTTTGCAAACCTCAAAATTTGGCTAAAAAAACACATTTTCCTCACATTTTGGTGACAGAAAGTTCTGGAATCAGAGAGGAGCCACAAATTTCCTTCCACCCAGTGTTCCCCCAAGTCTCCCGATAAAAATGATACCTCACTTGTGTGGGTAGGCCTAGCGCCCGCGACAGGAAATGCCCCAAAACGCAACGTGGACACATCACATATTTTGAACGAAAACAGAGGTGTTTCTTGCAAAGGGCCTACCTGTAGATTTTGGCCTCTAGCTCAGCCGGCACCTAGGGAAACCTACCAAACCAGTGCATTTTTTAAAACTAGAGACCTAGGGGAATCCAAGATGGGGTGACTTGTGGGGCTTTGACTAGGTTCTGTTACCCAGAATCCTTTGCAAACCTCAAAATTTGGCTAAAAAAACACATTTTCCTCACATTTTGGTGACAGAAAGTTCTGGAATCAGAGAGGAGCCACAAATTTCCTTCCACCCAGCGTTCCCCCAAGTCTCCCAATGAAAATGACACCTCACTTGTGTGGGTAGGCCCAGCGCCCGCAACAGGAAATGCCCCAAAACGCAACGAGGACACATCACATTTTTTTTAAAGAAAACAGAGGTGTTTTTTGCAAAGTGCCTACCTATAGATTTTGGCCTCTAGCTCAGCCGGCACCTAGGGAAACCTACCAACCCTGTGCATTTTTGAAAACTAGAGACCTAGGGGAATCCAAGATGGGGTGACTTGTGGGGCTCTGACCAGGTTCTATTACCCAGAATCCTTTGCAAACCTCAAACTTTGGCTAAAAAAAACACATTTTCCTCAAATTTTGGTGACAGAAAGTTCTGGAATCAGAGAGGAGCCACAAATTTCCTTCTACCCAGCGATCCCCCAAGTCTCCAGATAAAAATGATACCTCACTTGTGTGGATAGGCCCTGCGCCCGCGAAAGGAAATGCCCCAAAACGCAACGTGGACACATCACATTTTTTTAAAGAAAACAGATGTGTTTTTTGCAAAGTGCCTACCTGTAGATTTTGGCCTCTAGCTCAGCCGGCACCTAGGGAAACCTACCAACCCTGTGCATTTTTGAAAACTAGAGACCTAGGGGAATCCAAGATGGGGTGACTTGTGGGGCTCTGACCAGGTTCTGTTACCCAGAATCCTTTGCAAACCTCAAAATTTGGCTAAAAAAACACATTTTCCTCACATTTTGGTGACAGAAAGTTCTGGAATCAGAGAAGAGCCACAAATTCCCTTCTACCCAGCGTTCCCCCAAGTCTCCAGATAAAAATGATACCTCACTTGTGTGGATAGGCCCAGCGCCCGCGACAGGAAATGCCCCAAAACGCAATGTGGACACATCACATTTTTTTAAAGAAAACAGAGGTGTTTTTTGCAAAGTGCCTACCTGTAGATTTTGGCCTCTAGCTCAGCCGGCACCTAGGGAAACCTACCAACCCTGTGCATTTTTGAAAACTAGAGACCTAGGGGAATCCGAGATGGGGTGACTTGTGGGGCTCTGACCAGGTTCTATTACCCAGAATCCTTTGCAAACCTCAAACTTTGACTAAAAACACACATTTTCTTCATATTTTGGTGACAGAACGTTCTGGAATCAGAGAGGAGCCACAAATTTCCTACCACCCAGCGTTCCCCTAAGTCTCCCGATAAAAATGATACCTCACTTGTGTGCGTAGGCCTGGCTCCCGCGACAGGAAATGCCCCAAAACGCAATGTGGACACATCACATTTTTTTAAAGAAAACAGAGGTGTTTTTTGCAAAGTGCCTACCTGTAGATTTTGGCCTCTAGCTCAGCCGGCACCTAGGGAAACCTACCAAACCAGTGCATTTTTGAAAACTAGAGACCTAGGGGAATCCAAGATGGGGTGACTTGTGGGGCTTTGACTAGGTTCTGTTACCCAGAATCCTTTGCAAACCTCAAAATTTGGCTAAAAAAACACATTTTCCTCACATTTTGGTGACAGAAAGTTCTGGAATCAGAGAGGAGCCACAAATTTCCTTCCACCCAGTGTCCCCCGAAGTCTCCCGATAAAAATGATACCTCACTTGTGTGGGTAGGCCTAGCGCCCGCGACAGGAAATGCCCCAAAACGCAACGTGGACACATCACATATTTTGAACGAAAACAGAGGTGTTTCTTGCAAAGGGCCTACCTGTAGATTTTGGCCTCTAGCTCAGCCGGCACCTAGGGAAACCTACCAAACCTGTGCATTTTTGAAAACTAGAGACCTAGGGGAATCCAAGATGGGGTGACTTGTGGGGCTCTGACCAGGTTCTGTTACCCAGAATCCTTTGCAAACCTTAAAATTTGGCTAAAAAAAACACATTTTCCTCACATTTTGGTGACAGAAAGTTCTGGAATCAGAGAGGAGCCACAAATTTCCTTCCACCCAGCGTTCCCCCAAGTCTCCCAATGAAAATGACACCTCACTTATGTGGGTAGGCCCAGCGCCCGCAACAGGAAATGCCCCAAAACGCAACGAGGACACATCACATTTTTTTTAAAGAAAACAGAGGTGTTTTTTGCAAAGTGCCTACCTATAGATTTTGGCCTCTAGCTCAGCCGGCACCTAGGGAAACCTACCAACCCTGTGCATTTTTGAAAACTAGAGACCTAGGGGAATCCAAGATGGGGTGACTTGTGGGGCTCTGACCAGGTTCTATTACCCAGAATCCTTTGCAAACCTCAAACTTTGGCTAAAAAAAACACATTTTCCTCAAATTTTGGTGACAGAAAGTTCTGGAATCAGAGAGGAGCCACAAATTTCCTTCTACCCAGCGATCCCCCAAGTCTCCAGATAAAAATGATACCTCACTTGTGTGGATAGGCCCTGCACCCGCGAAAGGAAATGCCCCAAAACGCAACGTGGACACATCACATTTTTTTAAAGAAAACAGATGTGTTTTTTGCAAAGTGCCTACCTGTAGATTTTGGCCTCTAGCTCAGCCGGCACCTAGGGAAACCTACCAACCCTGTGCATTTTTGAAAACTAGAGACCTAGGGGAACCCAAGATGGGGTGACTTGTGGGGCTCTGACCAGGTTCTGTTACCCAGAATCCTTTGCAAACCTCAAAATTTGGCTAAAAAAACACATTTTCCTCACATTTTGGTGACAGAAAGTTCTGGAATCAGAGAGGAGCCACAAATTCCCTTCTACCCAGCGTTCCCCCAAGTCTCCAGATAAAAATGATACCTCACTTGTGTGGATAGGCCCAGCGCCCGCGACAGGAAATGCCCCAAAACGCAATGTGGACACATCACATTTTTTTAAAGAAAACAGAGGTGTTTTTTGCAAAGTGCCTACCTGTAGATTTTGGCCTCTAGCTCAGCCGGCACCTAGGCAAACCTACCAACCCTGTGCATTTTTGAAAACTAGAGACCTAGGGGAATCCAAGATGGGGTGACTTGTGGGGCTCTGACCAGGTTCTATTACCCAGAATCCTTTGCAAACCTCAAAATTTGGCTAAAAAAACACATTTTCCTCACATTTTGGTGACAGAAAGTTCTGGAATCAGAGAGGAGCCACAAATTTCCTTCCACCCAGCGTTCCCCCAAGTCTCCCAATGAAAATGACACCTCACTTGTGTGGGTAGGCCCAGCGCCCCCAACAGGAAATGCCCCAAAACGCAACGAGGACACATCACATTTTTTTTAAAGAAAACAGAGGTGTTTTTTGCAAAGTGCCTACCTATAGATTTTGGCCTCTAGCTCAGCCGGCACCTAGGGAAACCTACCAACCCTGTGCATTTTTGAAAACTAGAGACCTAGGGGAATCCAAGATGGGGTGACTTGTGGGGCTCTGACCAGGTTCTATTACCCAGAATCCTTTGCAAACCTCAAACTTTGGCTAAAAAAAACACATTTTCCTCAAATTTTGGTGACAGAAAGTTCTGGAATCAGAGAGGAGCCACAAATTTCCTTCTACCCAGCGATCCCCCAAGTCTCCAGATAAAAATGATACCTCACTTGTGTGGATAGGCCCTGCGCCCGCGAAAGGAAATGCCCCAAAACGCAACGTGGACACATCACATTTTTTTATAGAAAACAGATGAGTTTTTTGCAAAGTGCCTACCTGTAGATTTTGGCCTCTAGCTCAGCCGGCACCTAGGGAAACCTACCAACCCTGTGCATTTTTGAAAACTAGAGACCTAGGGGAACCCAAGATGGGGTGACTTGTGGGGCTCTGACCAGGTTCTGTTACCCAGAATCCTTTGCAAACCTCAAAATTTGGCTAAAAAAACACATTTTCCTCACATTTTGGTGACAGAAAGTTCTGGAATCAGAGAGGAGCCACAAATTCCCTTCTACCCAGCGTTCCCCCAAGTCTCCAGATAAAAATGATACCTCACTTGTGTGGATAGGCCCAGCGCCCGCGACAGGAAATGCCCCAAAACGCAATGTGGACACATCACATTTTTTTAAAGAAAACAGAGGTGTTTTTTGCAAAGTGCCTACCTGTAGATTTTGGCCTCTAGCTCAGCCGGCACCTAGGCAAACCTACCAACCCTGTGCATTTTTGAAAACTAGAGACCTAGGGGAATCCAAGATGGGGTGACTTGTGGGGCTCTGACCAGGTTCTATTACCCAGAATCCTTTGCAAACCTCAAAATTTGGCTAAAAAAACACATTTTCCTCACATTTTGGTGACAGAAAGTTCTGGAATCAGAGAGGAGCCACAAATTTCCTTCCACCCAGCGTTCCCCCAAGTCTCCCAATGAAAATGACACCTCACTTGTGTGGGTAGGCCCAGCGCCCCCAACAGGAAATGCCCCAAAACGCAACGAGGACACATCACATTTTTTTTAAAGAAAACAGAGGTGTTTTTTGCAAAGTGCCTACCTATAGATTTTGGCCTCTAGCTCAGCCGGCACCTAGGGAAACCTACCAACCCTGTGCATTTTTGAAAACTAGAGACCTAGGGGAATCCAAGATGGGGTGACTTGTGGGGCTCTGACCAGGTTCTATTACCCAGAATCCTTTGCAAACCTCAAACTTTGGCTAAAAAAAACACATTTTCCTCAAATTTTGGTGACAGAAAGTTCTGGAATCAGAGAGGAGCCACAAATTTCCTTCTACCCAGCGATCCCCCAAGTCTCCAGATAAAAATGATACCTCACTTGTGTGGATAGGCCCTGCGCCCGCGAAAGGAAATGCCCCAAAACGCAACGTGGACACATCACATTTTTTTAAAGAAAACAGATGAGTTTTTTGCAAAGTGCCTACCTGTAGATTTTGGCCTCTAGCTCAGCCGGCACCTAGGGAAACCTACCAACCCTGTGCATTTTTGAAAACTAGAGACCTAGGGGAATCCAAGATGGGGTGACTTGTGTGGCTCTGACTAGGTTCTGTTACCCAGAATCCTTTGCAAACCTCAAAATTTGGCTAAAAAACACATTTTCCTCACATTTTGGTGACAGAAAGTTCTGGAATCAGAGAGGAGCCACAAATTTCCTTCCACCCAGCGTTCCCCCAAGTCTCCCGATAAAAATGTTACCTCACTTGTGTGGGTAGGCCTAGCGCCCGCGACAGGAAATGCCCCAAAACGCAATGTGGACACATCACATTTTTTAAAAGAAAACAGAGGTGTTTTTTGCAATGTGCCTACCTGTAGATTTTGGCCTCTAGCTCAGCCGGCACCTAGGGAAACCTACCAACCCTGTGCATTTTTGAAAACTAGAGACCTAGGGGAATCCAAGATGGGGTGACTTGTGGGGCTCTGACCAGGTTCTATTACCCAGAATCCTTTGCAAACCTCAAAATTTGGCTAAAAAAACACATTTTCCTCACATTTTGGTGACAGAAAGTTCTGGAATCAGAGAGGAGCCACAAATTTCCTTCCACCCAGCGTTCCCCCAAGTCTCCCAATGAAAATGACACCTCACTTGTGTGGGTAGGCCCAGCGCCCCCAACAGGAAATGCCCCAAAACGCAACGAGGACACATCACATTTTTTTTAAAGAAAACAGAGGTGTTTTTTGCAAAGTGCCTACCTATAGATTTTGGCCTCTAGCTCAGCCGGCACCTAGGGAAACCTACCAACCCTGTGCATTTTTGAAAACTAGAGACCTAGGGGAATCCAAGATGGGGTGACTTGTGGGGCTCTGACCAGGTTCTATTACCCAGAATCCTTTGCAAACCTCAAACTTTGGCTAAAAAAAACACATTTTCCTCAAATTTTGGTGACAGAAAGTTCTGGAATCAGAGAGGAGCCACAAATTTCCTTCTACCCAGCGATCCCCCAAGTCTCCAGATAAAAATGATACCTCACTTGTGTGGATAGGCCCTGCGCCCGCGAAAGGAAATGCCCCAAAACGCAACGTGGACACATCACATTTTTTTAAAGAAAACAGATGTGTTTTTTGCAAAGTGCCTACCTGTAGATTTTGGCCTCTAGCTCAGCCGGCACCTAGGGAAACCTACCAACCCTGTGCATTTTTGAAAACTAGAGACCTAGGGGAATCCAAGATGGGGTGACTTGTGTGGCTCTGACTAGGTTCTGTTACCCAGAATCCTTTGCAAACCTCAAAATTTGGCTAAAAAACACATTTTCCTCACATTTTGGTGACAGAAAGTTCTGGAATCAGAGAGGAGCCACAAATTTCCTTCCACCCAGCGTTCCCCCAAGTCTCCCGATAAAAATGTTACCTCACTTGTGTGGGTAGGCCTAGCGCCCGCGACAGGAAATGCCCCAAAACGCAATGTGGACACATCACATTTTTTAAAAGAAAACAGAGGTGTTTTTTGCAAAGTGCCTACCTGTAGATTTTGGCCTCTAGCTCAGCCGGCACCTAGGGAAACCTACCAAACCTGTGCATTTCTGAAAACTAGAGACCTAGGGGAATCCGAGATGGGGTGACTTGTGGGGCTCTGACCAGGTTCTATTACCCAGAATCCTTTGCAAACCTCAAACTTTGACTAAAAACACACATTTTCTTCAAATTTTGGTGACAGAACGTTCTGGAATCAGAGAGGAACCACAAATTTCCTACCACCCAGCGTTCCCCTAAGTCTCCCGATAAAAATGATACCTCACTTGTGTGCGTAGGCCTGGCTCCCGCGACAGGAAATGCCCCAAAACGCAATGTGGACACATCACATTTTTTAAAGAAAACAGAGGTGTTTTTTGCAAAGTGCCTACCTGTAGATTTTGGCCTCTAGCTCAGCCGGCACCTAGGGAAACCTACCAAACCAGTGCATTTTTGAAAACTAGAGACCTAGGGGAATCCAAGATGGGGTGACTTGTGGGGCTTTGACTAGGTTCTGTTACCCAGAATCCTTTGCAAACCTCAAAATTTGGCTAAAAAAACACATTTTCCTCACATTTTGGTGACAGAAAGTTCTGGAATCAGAGAGGAGCCACAAATTTCCTTCCACCCAGTGTCCCCCGAAGTCTCCCGATAAAAATGATACCTCACTTGTGTGGGTAGGCCTAGCGCCCGCGACAGGAAATGCCCCAAAACGCAACGTGGACACATCACATATTTTGAACGAAAACAGAGGTGTTTCTTGCAAAGGGCCTACCTGTAGATTTTGGCCTCTAGCTCAGCCGGCACCTAGGGAAACCTACCAAACCTGTGCATTTTTGAAAACTAGAGACCTAGGGGAATCCAAGATGGGGTGACTTGTGGGGCTCTGACCAGGTTCTGTTACCCAGAATCCTTTGCAAACCTTAAAATTTGGCTAAAAAAACACATTTTCCTCACATTTTGGTGACAGAAAGTTCTGGAATCAGAGAGGAGCCACAAATTTCCTTCCACCCAGCGTTCCCCCAAGTCTCCCAATGAAAATGACACCTCACTTGTGTGGGTAGGCCCAGCGCCCGCAACAGGAAATGCCCCAAAACGCAACGAGGACACATCACATTTTTTTTAAAGAAAACAGAGGTGTTTTTTGCAAAGTGCCTACCTATAGATTTTGGCCTCTAGCTCAGCCGGCACCTAGAGAAACCTACCAACCCTGTGCATTTTTGAAAACTAGAGACCTAGGGGAATCCAAGATGGGGTGACTTGTGGGGCTCTGACCAGGTTCTATTACCCAGAATCCTTTGCAAACCTCAAACTTTGGCTAAAAAAAACACATTTTCCTCAAATTTTGGTGACAGAAAGTTCTGGAATCAGAGAGGAGCCACAAATTTCCTTCTACCCAGCGATCCCCCAAGTCTCCAGATAAAAATGATACCTCACTTGTGTGGATAGGCCCTGCGCCCGCGAAAGGAAATGCCCCAAAACGCAACGTGGACACATCACATTTTTTTAAAGAAAACAGATGTGTTTTTTGCAAAGTGCCTACCTGTAGATTTTGGCCTCTAGCTCAGCCGGCACCTAGGGAAACCTACCAACCCTGTGCATTTTTGAAAACTAGAGACCTAGGGGAATCCAAGATGGGGTGACTTGTGGGGCTCTGACCAGGTTCTGTTACCCAGAATCCTTTGCAAACCTCAACATTTGGCTAAAAAAACACATTTTCCTCACATTTTGGTGACAGAAAGTTCTGGAATCAGAGAGGAGCCACAAATTCCCTTCTACCCAGCGTTCCCCCAAGTCTCCAGATAAAAATGATACCTCACTTGTGTGGATAGGCCCAGCGCCCGCGACAGGAAATACCCCAAAACGCAATGTGGACACATCACATTTTTTTAAAGAAAACAGAGGTGTTTTTTGCAAAGTGCCTACCTGTAGATTTTGGCCTCTAGCTCAGCCGGCACCTAGGCAAACCTACCAACCCTGTGCATTTTTGAAAACTAGAGACCTAGGGGAATCCAAGATGGGGTGACTTGTGGGGCTCTGACCAGGTTCTATTACCCAGAATCCTTTGCAAACCTCAAAATTTGGCTAAAAAAACACATTTTCCTCACATTTTGGTGACAGAAAGTTCTGGAATCAGAGAGGAGCCACAAATTTCCTTCCACCCAGCGTTCCCCCAAGTCTCCCAATGAAAATGACACCTCACTTGTGTGGGTAGGCCCAGCGCCCCCAACAGGAAATGCCCCAAAACGCAACGAGGACACATCACATTTTTTTTAAAGAAAACAGAGGTGTTTTTTGCAAAGTGCCTACCTATAGATTTTGGCCTCTAGCTCAGCCGGCACCTAGGGAAACCTACCAACCCTGTGCATTTTTTAAAACTAGAGACCTAGGGGAATCCAAGATGGGGTGACTTGTGGGGCTCTGACCAGGTTCTATTACCCAGAATCCTTTGCAAACCTCAAACTTTGGCTAAAAAAAACACATTTTCCTCAAATTTTGGTGACAGAAAGTTCTGGAATCAGAGAGGAGCCACAAATTTCCTTCTACGCAGCGATCCCCCAAGTCTCCAGATAAAAATGATACCTCACTTGTGTGGATAGGCCCTGCGCCCGCGAAAGGAAATGCCCCAAAACGCAACGTGGACACATCACATTTTTTTAAAGAAAACAGATGTGTTTTTTGCAAAGTGCCTACCTGTAGATTTTGGCCTCTAGCTCAGCCGGCACCTAGGGAAACCTACCAACCCTGTGCATTTTTGAAAACTAGAGACCTAGGGGAATCCAAGATGGGGTGACTTGTGTGGCTCTGACTAGGTTCTGTTACCCAGAATCCTTTGCAAACCTCAAAATTTGGCTAAAAAACACATTTTCCTTTCATTTTGGTGACAGAAAGTTCTGGAATCAGAGAGGAGCCACAAATTTCCTTCCACCCAGCGTTCCCCCAAGTCTCCCGATAAAAATGTTACCTCACTTGTGTGGGTAGGCCTAGCGCCCGCGACAGGAAATGCCCCAAAACGCAATGTGGACACATCACATTTTTTAAAAGAAAACAGAGGTGTTTTTTGCAATGTGCCTACCTGTAGATTTTGGCCTCTAGCTCAGCCGGCACCTAGGGAAACCTACCAACCCTGTGCATTTTTGAAAACTAGAGACCTAGGGGAATCCAAGATGGGGTGACTTGTTGGGCTCTGACCAGGTTCTATTACCCAGAATCCTTTGCAAACCTCAAAATTTGGCTAAAAAAACACATTTTCCTCACATTTTGGTGACAGAAAGTTCTGGAATCAGAGAGGAGCCACAAATTTCCTTCCACCCAGCGTTCCCCCAAGTCTCCCAATGAAAATGACACCTCACTTGTGTGGGTAGGCCCAGCGCCCCCAACAGGAAATGCCCCAAAACGCAACGAGGACACATCACATTTTTTTTAAAGAAAACAGAGGTGTTTTTTGCAAAGTGCCTACCTATAGATTTTGGCCTCTAGCTCAGCCGGCACCTAGGGAAACCTACCAACCCTGTGCATTTTTTAAAACTAGAGACCTAGGGGAATCCAAGATGGGGTGACTTGTGGGGCTCTGACCAGGTTCTATTACCCAGAATCCTTTGCAAACCTCAAACTTTGGCTAAAAAAAACACATTTTCCTCAAATT
Source organism: Pleurodeles waltl (assembly GCF_031143425.1). NCBI lineage: Eukaryota > Metazoa > Chordata > Amphibia > Caudata > Salamandridae > Pleurodeles > Pleurodeles waltl. Next base: position 85,254 of record NW_027150044.1, read on the forward strand.
TTGGTGACAGAAAGTTCTGGAATCAGAGAGGAGCCACAAATTTCCTTCTACCCAGCGATCCCCCAAGTCTCCAGATAAAAATGATACCTCACTTGTGTGGATAGGCCCTGCGCCCGCGAAAGGAAATGCCCCAAAACGCAACGTGGACACATCACATTTTTTTAAAGAAAACAGATGTGTTTTTTGCAAAGTGCCTACCTGTAGATTTTGGCCTCTAGCTCAGCCGGCACCTAGGGAAACCTACCAACCCTGTGCATTTTTGAAAACTAGAGACCTAGGGGAATCCAAGATGGGGTGACTTGTGTGGCTCTGACTAGGTTCTGTTACCCAGAATCCTTTGCAAACCTCAAAATTTGGCTAAAAAACACATTTTCCTCACATTTTGGTGACAGAAAGTTCTGGAATCAGAGAGGAGCCACAAATTTCCTTCCACCCAGCGTTCCCCCAAGTCTCCCGATAAAAATGTTACCTCACTTGTGTGGGTAGGCCTAGCGCCCGCGACAGGAAATGCCCCAAAACGCAATGTGGACACATCACATTTTTTAAAAGAAAACAGAGGTGTTTTTTGCAATGTGCCTACCTGTAGATTTTGGCCTCTAGCTCAGCCGGCACCTAGGGAAACCTACCAACCCTGTGCATTTTTGAAAACTAGAGACCTAGGGGAATCCAAGATGGGGTGACTTGTGGGGCTCTGACCAGGTTCTATTACCCAGAATCCTTTGCAAACCTCAAAATTTGGCTAAAAAAACACATTTTCCTCACATTTTGGAGACAGAAAGTTCTGGAATCAGAGAGGAGCCACAAATTTCCTTCCACCCAGCGTTCCCCCAAGTCTCCCAATGAAAATGACACCTCACTTGTGTGGGTAGGCCCAGCGCCCCCAACAGCAAATGCCCCAAAACGCAACGAGGACACATCACATTTTTTTTAAAGAAAACAGAGGTGTTTTTTGCAAAGTGCCTACCTATAGATTTTGGCCTCTAGCTCAGCCGGCACCTAGGGAAACCTACCAACCCTGTGCATTTTTTAAAACTAGAGACCTAGGGGAATCCAAGATGGGGTGACTTGTGGGGCTCTGACCAGGTTCTATTACCCAGAATCCTTTGCAAACCTCAAACTTTGGCTAAAAAAAACACATTTTCCTCAAATTTTGGTGACAGAAAGTTCTGGAATCAGAGAGGAGCCACAAATTTCCTTCTACCCAGCGATCCCCCAAGTCTCCAGATAAAAATGATACCTCACTTGTGTGGATAGGCCCTGCGCCCGCGAAAGGAAATGCCCCAAAACGCAACGTGGACACATCACATTTTTTTAAAGAAAACAGATGTGTTTTTTGCAAAGTGCCTACCTGTAGATTTTGGCCTCTAGCTCAGCCGGCACCTAGGGAAACCTACCAACCCTGTGCATTTTTGAAAACTAGAGACCTAGGGGAATCCAAGATGGGGTGACTTGTGTGGCTGTGACTAGGTTCTGTTACCCAGAATCCTTTGCAAACCTCAAAATTTGGCTAAAAAACACATTTTCCTCACATTTTGGTGACAGAAAGTTCTGGAATCAGAGAGGAGCCACAAATTTCCTTCCACCCAGCGTTCCCCCAAGTCTCTCGATAAAAATGTTACCTCACTTGTGTGGGTAGGCCTAGCGCCCGCGACAGGAAATGCCCCAAAACGCAATGTGGACACATCACATTTTTTAAAAGAAAACAGAGGTGTTTTTTGCAAAGTGCCTACCTGTAGATTTTGGCCTCTAGCTCAGCCGGCAACTAGGGAAACCTACCAAACCTGTGCATTTCTGAAAACTAGAGACCTAGGGGAATCCAAGATGGGGTGACTTGTGTGGCTCTGACTAGGTTCTGTTACCCAGAATCCTTTGCAAACCTCAAAATTTGGCTAAAAAAAAACATTTTCCTCACATTTTGGTGACAGAAAGTTCTGGAATCAGAGAGGAGCCACAAATTTCCTTCTACCCAGCGTTCCCCCAGGTCTCCAGATAAAAATGATACCTCACTTGTGTGGATAGGCCCAGCGCCCGCGACAGGAAATGCCCCAAAACGCAACGTGGACATATCACATTTTTTTAAAGAAAACAGAGGTGTTTTTTGCAAAGTGCCTACCTGTAGATTTTGGCCTCTAGCTCAGCCGGCACCTAGGGAAACCTACCAACCCTGTGCATTTTTGAAAACTAGAGACCTAGGGGAATCCAAGATGGGGTGACTTGTGTGGCTCTGACTAGGTTCTGTTACCCAGAATCCTTTGCAAACCTCAAAATTTGGCTAAAAAACACATTTTCCTCACATTTTGGTGACAGAAAGTTCTGGAATCAGAGAGGAGCCACAAATTTCCTTCCACCCAGCGTTCCCCCAAGTCTCCCGATAAAAATGTTACCTCACTTGTGTGGGTAGGCCTAGCGCCCGCGACAGGAAATGCCCCAAAACGCAATGTGGACACATCACATTTTTTAAAAGAAAACAGAGGTGTTTTTTGCAAAGTGCCTACCTGTAGATTTTGGCCTCTAGCTCAGCCGGCACCTAGGGAAACCTACCAAACCTGTGCATTTCTGAAAACTAGAGACCTAGGGGAATCCGAGATGGGGTGACTTGTGGGGCTCTGACCAGGTTCTATTACCCAGAATCCTTTGCAAACCTCAAACTTTGACTAAAAACACACATTTTCTTCAAATTTTGGTGACAGAACGTTCTGGAATCAGAGAGGAGCCACAAATTTCCTACCACCCAGCGTTCCCCTAAGTCTTCCGATAAAAATGATACCTCACTTGTGTGCGTAGGCCTGGCTCCCGCGACAGGAAATGCCCCAAAACGCAATGTGGACACATCACATTTTTTAAAGAAAACAGAGGTGTTTTTTGCAAAGTGCCTACCTGTAGATTTTGGCCTCTAGCTCAGCCGGCACCTAGGGAAACCTACCAAACCAGTGCATTTTTGAAAACTAGAGACCTAGGGGAATCCAAGATGGGGTGACTTGTGGGGCTTTGACTAGGTTCTGTTACCCAGAATCCTTTGCAAACCTCAAAATTTGGCTAAAAAAACACATTTTCCTCACATTTTGGTGACAGAAAGTTCTGGAATCAGAGAGGAGCCACAAATTTCCTTCCACCCAGTGTCCCCCGAAGTCTCCCGATAAAAATGATACCTCACTTGTGTGGGTAGGCCTAGCGCCCGCGACAGGAAATGCCCCAAAACGCAACGTGGACACATCACATATTTTGAACGAAAACAGAGGTGTTTCTTGCAAAGGGCCTACCTGTAGATTTTGGCCTCTAGCTCAGCCGGCACCTAGGGAAACCTACCAAACCTGTGCATTTTTGAAAACTAGAGACCTAGGGGAATCCAAGATGGGGTGACTTGTGGGGCTCTGACCAGGTTCTGTTACCCAGAATCCTTTGCAAACCTTAAAATTTGGCTAAAAAAACACATTTTCCTCACATTTTGGTGACAGAAAGTTCTGGAATCAGAGAGGAGCCACAAATTTCCTTCCACCCAGCGTTCCCCCAAGTCTCCCAATGAAAATGACACCTCACTTGTGTGGGTAGGCCCAGCGCCCGCAACAGGAAATGCCCCAAAACGCAACGAGGACACATCACATTTTTTTTAAAGAAAACAGAGGTGTTTTTTGCAAAGTGCCTACCTATAGATTTTGGCCTCTAGCTCAGCCGGCACCTAGGGAAACCTACCAACCCTGTGCATTTTTTAAAACTAGAGACCTAGGGGAATCCAAGATGGGGTGACTTGTGGGGCTCTGACCAGGTTCTATTACCCAGAATCCTTTGCAAACCTCAAACTTTGGCTAAAAAAAACACATTTTCCTCAAATTTTGGTGACAGAAAGTTCTGGAATCAGAGAGGAGCCACAAATTTCCTTCTACCCAGCGATCCCCCAAGTCTCCAGATAAAAATGATACCTCACTTGTGTGGATAGGCCCTGCGCCCGCGAAAGGAAATGCCCCAAAACACAACGTGGACACATCACATTTTTTTAAAGAAAACAGATGTGTTTTTTGCAAAGTGCCTACCTGTAGATTTTGGCCTCTAGCTCAGCCGGCACCTAGGGAAACCTACCAACCCTGTGCATTTTTGAAAACTAGAGACCTAGGGGAATCCAAGATGGGGTGACTTGTGGGGCTCTGACCAGGTTCTGTTACCCAGAATCCTTTGCAAACCTCAAAATTTGGCTAAAAAAACACATTTTCCTCACATTTTGGTGACAGAAAGTTCTGGAATCAGAGAGGAGCCACAAATTCCCTTCTACCCAGCGTTCCCCCAAGTCTCCAGATAAAAATGATACCTCACTTGTGTGGATAGGCCCAGCGCCCGCAACAGGAAATACCCCAAAACGCAATGTGGACACATCACATTTTTTTAAAGAAAACAGAGGTGTTTTTTGCAAAGTGCCTACCTGTAGATTTTGGCCTCTAGCTCAGCCGGCACCTAGGGAAACCTACCAACCCTGTGCATTTTTTAAAACTAGAGACCTAGGGGAATCCAAGATGGGGTGACTTGTGGGGCTCTGACCAGGTTCTATTACCCAGAATCCTTTGCAAACCTCAAACTTTGGCTAAAAAAAACACATTTTCCTCAAATTTTGGTGACAGAAAGTTCTGGAATCAGAGAGGAGCCACAAATTTCCTTCTACCCAGCGATCCCCCAAGTCTCCAGATAAAAATGATACCTCACTTGTGTGGATAGGCCCTGCGCCCGCGAAAGGAAATGCCCCAAAACGCAACGTGGACACATCACATTTTTTTAAAGAAAACAGATGTGTTTTTTGCAAAGTGCCTACCTGTAGATTTTGGCCTCTAGCTCAGCCGGCACCTAGGGAAACCTACCAACCCTGTGCATTTCTGAAAACTAGAGACCTAGGGGAATCCAAGATGGGGTGACTTGTGTGGCTCTGACTAGGTTCTGTTACCCAGAATCCTTTGCAAACCTCAAAATTTGGCTAAAAAACACATTTTCCTCACATTTTGGTGACAGAAAGTTCTGGAATCAGAGAGGAGCCACAAATTTCCTTCCACCCAGCGTTCCCCCAAGTCTCCCGATAAAAATGTTACCTCACTTGTGTGGGTAGGCCTAGCGCCCGCGACAGGAAATGCCCCAAAACACAATGTGGACACATCACATTTTTTAAAAGAAAACAGAGGTGTTTTTTGCAATGTGCCTACCTGTAGATTTTGGCCTCTAGCTCAGCCGGCACCTAGGGAAACCTACCAACCCTGTGCATTTTTGAAAACTAGAGACCTAGGGGAATCCAAGATGGGGTGACTTGTGGGGCTCTGACCAGGTTCTATTACCCAGAATCCTTTGCAAACCTCAAAATTTGGCTAAAAAAACAAATTTTCCTCACATTTTGGTGACAGAAAGTTCTGGAATCAGAGAGGAGCCACAAATTTCCTTCCACCCAGCGTTCCCCCAAGTCTCCCAATGAAAATGACACCTCACTTGTGTGGGTAGGCCCAGCGCCCCCAACAGGAAATGCCCCAAAACGCAACGAGGACACATCACATTTTTTTTAAAGAAAACAGAGGTGTTTTTTGCAAAGTGCCTACCTATAGATTTTGGCCTCTAGCTCAGCCGGCACCTAGGGAAACCTACCAACCCTGTGCATTTTTTAAAACTAGAGACCTAGGGGAATCCAAGATGGGGTGACTTGTGGGGCTCTGACCAGGTTCTATTACCCAGAATCCTTTGCAAACCTCAAACTTTGGCTAAAAAAAACACATTTTCCTCAAATTTTGGTGACAGAAAGTTCTGGAATCAGAGAGGAGCCACAAATTTCCTTCTACCCAGCGATCCCCCAAGTCTCCAGATAAAAACGATACCTCACTTGTGTGGATAGGCCCTGCGCCCGCGAAAGGAAATGCCCCAAAACGCAACGTGGACACATCACATTTTTTTAAAGAAAACAGATGTGTTTTTTGCAAAGTGCCTACCTGTAGATTTTGGCCTCTAGCTCAGCCGGCACCTAGGGAAACCTACCAACCCTGTGCATTTTTGAAAACTAGAGACCTAGGGGAATCCAAGATGGGGTGACTTGTGTGGCTCTGACTAGGTTCTGTTACCCAGAATCCTTTGCAAACCTCAAAATTTGGCTAAAAAACACATTTTCCTCACATTTTGGTGACAGAAAGTTCTGGAATCAGAGAGGAGCCACAAATTTCCTTCCACCCAGCGTTCCCCCAAGTCTCCCGATAAAAATGTTACCTCACTTGTGTGGGTAGGCCTAGCGCCCGCGACAGGAAATGCCCCAAAACGCAATGTGGACACATCACATTTTTTAAAAGAAAACAGAGGTGTTTTTTGCAATGTGCCTACCTGTAGATTTTGGCCTCTAGCTCAGCCGGCACCTAGGGAAACCTACCAACCCTGTGCATTTTTGAAAACTAGAGACCTAGGGGAATCCAAGATGGGGTGACTTGTGGGGCTCTGACCAGGTTCTATTACCCAGAATCCTTTGCAAACCTCAAAATTTGGCTAAAAAAACACATTTTCCTCACATTTTGGTGACAGAAAGTTCTGGAATCAGAGAGGAGCCACAAATTTCCTTCCACCCAGCGTTCCCCCAAGTCTCCCAATGAAAATGACACCTCACTTGTGTGGGTAGGCCCAGCGCCCCCAACAGCAAATGCCCCAAAACGCAACGAGGACACATCACATTTTTTTTAAAGAAAACAGAGGTGTCTTTTGCAAAGTGCCTACCTATAGATTTTGGCCTCTAGCTCAGCCGGCACCTAGGGAAACCTACCAACCCTGTGCATTTTTTAAAACTAGAGACCTAGGGGAATCCAAGATGGGGTGACTTGTGGGGCTCTGACCAGGTTCTATTACCCAGAATCCTTTGCAAACCTCAAACTTTGGCTAAAAAAAACACATTTTCCTCAAATTTTGGTGACAGAAAGTTCTGGAATCAGAGAGGAGCCACAAATTTCCTTCTACCCAGCGATCCCCCAAGTCTCCAGATAAAAATGATACCTCACTTGTGTGGATAGGCCCTGCGCCCGCGAAAGGAAATGCCCCAAAACGCAACGTGGACACATCACATTTTTTTAAAGAAAACAGATGTGTTTTTTGCAAAGTGCCTACCTGTAGATTTTGGCCTCTAGCTCAGCCGGCACCTAGGGAAACCTACCAACCCTGTGCATTTTTGAAAACTAGAGACCTAGGGGAATCCAAGATGGGGTGACTTGTGTGGCTGTGACTAGGTTCTGTTACCCAGAATCCTTTGCAAACCTCAAAATTTGGCTAAAAAACACATTTTCCTCACATTTTGGTGACAGAAAGTTCTGGAATCAGAGAGGAGCCACAAATTTCCTTCCACCCAGCGTTCCCCCAAGTCTCCCGATAAAAATGTTACCTCACTTGTGTGGGTAGGCCTAGCGCCCGCGACAGGAAATGCCCCAAAACGCAATGTGGACACATCACATTTTTTAAAAGAAAACAGAGGTGTTTTTTGCAAAGTGCCTACCTGTAGATTTTGGCCTCTAGCTCAGCCGGCAACTAGGGAAACCTACCAAACCTGTGCATTTCTGAAAACTAGAGACCTAGGGGAATCCAAGATGGGGTGACTTGTGTGGCTCTGACTAGGTTCTGTTACCCAGAATCCTTTGCAAACCTCAAAATTTGGCTAAAAAAAAACATTTTCCTCACATTTTGGTGACAGAAAGTTCTGGAATCAGAGAGGAGCCACAAATTTCCTTCTACCCAGCGTTCCCCCAGGTCTCCAGATAAAAATGATACCTCACTTGTGTGGATAGGCCCAGCGCCCGCGACAGGAAATGCCCCAAAACGCAACGTGGACATATCACATTTTTTTAAAGAAAACAGAGGTGTTTTTTGCAAAGTGCCTACCTGTAGATTTTGGCCTCTAGCTCAGCCGGCACCTAGGGAAACCTACCAACCCTGTGCATTTTTGAAAACTAGAGACCTAGGGGAATCCAAGATGGGGTGACTTGTGTGGCTCTGACTAGGTTCTGTTACCCAGAATCCTTTGCAAACCTCAAAATTTGGCTAAAAAACACATTTTCCTCACATTTTGGTGACAGAAAGTTCTGGAATCAGAGAGGAGCCACAAATTTCCTTCCACCCAGCGTTCCCCCAAGTCTCCCGATAAAAATGTTACCTCACTTGTGTGGGTAGGCCTAGCGCCCGCGACAGGAAATGCCCCAAAACGCAATGTGGACACATCACATTTTTTAAAAGAAAACAGAGGTGTTTTTTGCAAAGTGCCTACCTGTAGATTTTGGCCTCTAGCTCAGCCGGCACCTAGGGAAACCTACCAAACCTGTGCATTTCTGAAAACTAGAGACCTAGGGGAATCCGAGATGGGGTGACTTGTGGGGCTCTGACCAGGTTCTATTACCCAGAATCCTTTGCAAACCTCAAACTTTGACTAAAAACACACATTTTCTTCAAATTTTGGTGACAGAACGTTCTGGAATCAGAGAGGAGCCACAAATTTCCTACCACCCAGCGTTCCCCTAAGTCTCCCGATAAAAATGATACCTCACTTGTGTGCGTAGGCCTGGCTCCCGCGACAGGAAATGCCCCAAAACGCAATGTGGACACATCACATTTTTTAAAGAAAACAGAAGTGTTTTTTGCAAAGTGCCTACCTGTAGATTTTGGCCTCTAGCTCAGCCGGCACCTAGGGAAACCTACCAAACCAGTGCATTTTTGAAAACTAGAGACCTAGGGGAATCCAAGATGGGGTGACTTGTGGGGCTTTGACTAGGTTCTGTTACCCAGAATCCTTTGCAAACCTCAAAATTTGGCTAAAAAAACACATTTTCCTCACATTTTGGTGACAGAAAGTTCTGGAATCAGAGAGGAGCCACAAATTTCCTTCCACCCAGTGTCCCCCGAAGTCTCCCGATAAAAATGATACCTCACTTGTGTGGGTAGGCCTAGCGCCCGCGACAGGAAATGCCCCAAAACGCAACGTGGACACATCACATATTTTGAACGAAAACAGAGGTGTTTCTTGCAAAGGGCCTACCTGTAGATTTTGGCCTCTAGCTCAGCCGGCACCTAGGGAAACCTACCAAACCTGTGCATTTTTGAAAACTAGAGACCTAGGGGAATCCAAGATGGGGTGACTTGTGGGGCTCTGACCAGGTTCTGTTACCCAGAATCCTTTGCAAACCTTAAAATTTGGCTAAAAAAACACATTTTCCTCACATTTTGGTGACAGAAAGTTCTGGAATCAGAGAGGAGCCACAAATTTCCTTCCACCCAGCGTTCCCCCAAGTCTCCCAATGAAAATGACACCTCACTTGTGTGGGTAGGCCCAGCGCCCGCAACAGGAAATGCCCCAAAACGCAACGAGGACACATCACATTTTTTTTAAAGAAAACAGAGGTGTTTTTTGCAAAGTGCCTACCTATAGATTTTGGCCTCTAGCTCAGCCGGCACCTAGGGAAACCTACCAACCCTGTGCATTTTTTAAAACTAGAGACCTAGGGGAATCCAAGATGGGGTGACTTGTGGGGCTCTGACCAGGTTCTATTACCCAGAATCCTTTGCAAACCTCAAACTTTGGCTAAAAAAAACACATTTTCCTCAAATTTTGGTGACAGAAAGTTCTGGAATCAGAGAGGAGCCACAAATTTCCTTCTACCCAGCGATCCCCCAAGTCTCCAGATAAAAATGATACCTCACTTGTGTGGATAGGCCCTGCGCCCGCGAAAGGAAATGCCCCAAAACACAACGTGGACACATCACATTTTTTTAAAGAAAACAGATGTGTTTTTTGCAAAGTGCCTACCTGTAGATTTTGGCCTCTAGCTCAGCCGGCACCTAGGGAAACCTACCAACCCTGTGCATTTTTGAAAACTAGAGACCTAGGGGAATCCAAGATGGGGTGACTTGTGGGGCTCTGACCAGGTTCTGTTACCCAGAATCCTTTGCAAACCTCAAAATTTGGCTAAAAAAACACATTTTCCTCACATTTTGGTGACAGAAAGTTCTGGAATCAGAGAGGAGCCACAAATTCCCTTCTACCCAGCGTTCCCCCAAGTCTCCAGATAAAAATGATACCTCACTTGTGTGGATAGGCCCAGCGCCCGCAACAGGAAATACCCCAAAACGCAATGTGGACACATCACATTTTTTTAAAGAAAACAGAGGTGTTTTTTGCAAAGTGCCTACCTGTAGATTTTGGCCTCTAGCTCAGCCGGCACCTAGGGAAACCTACCAACCCTGTGCATTTTTTAAAACTAGAGACCTAGGGGAATCCAAGATGGGGTGACTTGTGGGGCTCTGACCAGGTTCTATTACCCAGAATCCTTTGCAAACCTCAAACTTTGGCTAAAAAAAACACATTTTCCTCAAATTTTGGTGACAGAAAGTTCTGGAATCAGAGAGGAGCCACAAATTTCCTTCTACCCAGCGATCCCCCAAGTCTCCAGATAAAAATGATACCTCACTTGTGTGGATAGGCCCTGCGCCCGCGAAAGGAAATGCCCCAAAACGCAACGTGGACACATCACATTTTTTTAAAGAAAACAGATGTGTTTTTTGCAAAGTGCCTACCTGTAGATTTTGGCCTCTAGCTCAGCCGGCACCTAGGGAAACCTACCAACCCTGTGCATTTCTGAAAACTAGAGACCTAGGGGAATCCAAGATGGGGTGACTTGTGTGGCTCTGACTAGGTTCTGTTACCCAGAATCCTTTGCAAACCTCAAAATTTGGCTAAAAAACACATTTTCCTCACATTTTGGTGACAGAAAGTTCTGGAATCAGAGAGGAGCCACAAATTTCCTTCTACCCAGCGTTCCCCCAGGTCTCCAGATAAAAATGATACCTCACTTGTGTGGATAGGCCCAGCGCCCGCGACAGGAAATGCCCCAAAACGCAACGTGGACATATCACATTTTTTTAAAGAAAACAGAGGTGTTTTTTGCAAAGTGCCTACCTGTAGATTTTGGCCTCTAGCTCAGCCGGCACCTAGGGAAACCTACCAACCCTGTGCATTTTTGAAAACTAGAGACCTAGGGGAATCCAAGATGGGGTGACTTGTGTGGCTCTGACTAGGTTCTGTTACCCAGAATCCTTTGCAAACCTCAAAATTTGGCTAAAAAACACATTTTCCTCACATTTTGGTGACAGAAAGTTCTGGAATCAGAGAGGAGCCACAAATTTCCTTCCACCCAGCGTTCCCCCAAGTCTCCCGATAAAAATGTTACCTCACTTGTGTGGGTAGGCCTAGCGCCCGCGACAGGAAATGCCCCAAAACGCAATGTGGACACATCACATTTTTTAAAAGAAAACAGAGGTGTTTTTTGCAAAGTGCCTACCTGTAGATTTTGGCCTCTAGCTCAGCCGGCACCTAGGGAAACCTACCAAACCTGTGCATTTCTGAAAACTAGAGACCTAGGGGAATCCGAGATGGGGTGACTTGTGGGGCTCTGACCAGGTTCTATTACCCAGAATCCTTTGCAAACCTCAAACTTTGACTAAAAACACACATTTTCTTCAAATTTTGGTGACAGAACGTTCTGGAATCAGAGAGGAGCCACAAATTTCCTACCACCCAGCGTTCCCCTAAGTCTCCCGATAAAAATGATACCTCACTTGTGTGCGTAGGCCTGGCTCCCGCGACAGGAAATGCCCCAAAACGCAATGTGGACACATCACATTTTTTAAAGAAAACAGAAGTGTTTTTTGCAAAGTGCCTACCTGTAGATTTTGGCCTCTAGCTCAGCCGGCACCTAGGGAAACCTACCAAACCAGTGCATTTTTGAAAACTAGAGACCTAGGGGAATCCAAGATGGGGTGACTTGTGGGGCTTTGACTAGGTTCTGTTACCCAGAATCCTTTGCAAACCTCAAAATTTGGCTAAAAAAACACATTTTCCTCACATTTTGGTGACAGAAAGTTCTGGAATCAGAGAGGAGCCACAAATTTCCTTCCACCCAGTGTCCCCCGAAGTCTCCCGATAAAAATGATACCTCACTTGTGTGGGTAGGCCTAGCGCCCGCGACAGGAAATGCCCCAAAACGCAACGTGGACACATCACATATTTTGAACGAAAACAGAGGTGTTTCTTGCAAAGGGCCTACCTGTAGATTTTGGCCTCTAGCTCAGCCGGCACCTAGGGAAACCTACCAAACCTGTGCATTTTTGAAAACTAGAGACCTAGGGGAATCCAAGATGGGGTGACTTGTGGGGCTCTGACCAGGTTCTGTTACCCAGAATCCTTTGCAAACCTTAAAATTTGGCTAAAAAAACACATTTTCCTCACATTTTGGTGACAGAAAGTTCTGGAATCAGAGAGGAGCCACAAATTTCCTTCCACCCAGCGTTCCCCCAAGTCTCCCAATGAAAATGACACCTCACTTGTGTGGGTAGGCCCAGCGCCCGCAACAGGAAATGCCCCAAAACGCAACGAGGACACATCACATTTTTTTTAAAGAAAACAGAGGTGTTTTTTGCAAAGTGCCTACCTATAGATTTTGGCCTCTAGCTCAGCCGGCACCTAGGGAAACCTACCAACCCTGTGCATTTTTTAAAACTAGAGACCTAGGGGAATCCAAGATGGGGTGACTTGTGGGGCTCTGACCAGGTTCTATTACCCAGAATCCTTTGCAAACCTCAAACTTTGGCTAAAAAAAACACATTTTCCTCAAATTTTGGTGACAGAAAGTTCTGGAATCAGAGAGGAGCCACAAATTTCCTTCTACCCAGCGATCCCCCAAGTCTCCAGATAAAAATGATACCTCACTTGTGTGGATAGGCCCTGCGCCCGCGAAAGGAAATGCCCCAAAACACAACGTGGACACATCACATTTTTTTAAAGAAAACAGATGTGTTTTTTGCAAAGTGCCTACCTGTAGATTTTGGCCTCTAGCTCAGCCGGCACCTAGGGAAACCTACCAACCCTGTGCATTTTTGAAAACTAGAGACCTAGGGGAATCCAAGATGGGGTGACTTGTGGGGCTCTGACCAGGTTCTGTTACCCAGAATCCTTTGCAAACCTCAAAATTTGGCTAAAAAAACACATTTTCCTCACATTTTGGTGACAGAAAGTTCTGGAATCAGAGAGGAGCCACAAATTCCCTTCTACCCAGCGTTCCCCCAAGTCTCCAGATAAAAATGATACCTCACTTGTGTGGATAGGCCCAGCGCCCGCAACAGGAAATACCCCAAAACGCAATGTGGACACATCACATTTTTTTAAAGAAAACAGAGGTGTTTTTTGCAAAGTGCCTACCTGTAGATTTTGGCCTCTAGCTCAGCCGGCACCTAGGGAAACCTACCAACCCTGTGCATTTTTTAAAACTAGAGACCTAGGGGAATCCAAGATGGGGTGACTTGTGGGGCTCTGACCAGGTTCTATTACCCAGAATCCTTTGCAAACCTCAAACTTTGGCTAAAAAAAACACATTTTCCTCAAATTTTGGTGACAGAAAGTTCTGGAATCAGAGAGGAGCCACAAATTTCCTTCTACCCAGCGATCCCCCAAGTCTCCAGATAAAAATGATACCTCACTTGTGTGGATAGGCCCTGCGCCCGCGAAAGGAAATGCCCCAAAACGCAACGTGGACACATCACATTTTTTTAAAGAAAACAGATGTGTTTTTTGCAAAGTGCCTACCTGTAGATTTTGGCCTCTAGCTCAGCCGGCACCTAGGGAAACCTACCAACCCTGTGCATTTCTGAAAACTAGAGACCTAGGGGAATCCAAGATGGGGTGACTTGTGTGGCTCTGACTAGGTTCTGTTACCCAGAATCCTTTGCAAACCTCAAAATTTGGCTAAAAAACACATTTTCCTCACATTTTGGTGACAGAAAGTTCTGGAATCAGAGAGGAGCCACAAATTTCCTTCCACCCAGCGTTCCCCCAAGTCTCCCGATAAAAATGTTACCTCACTTGTGTGGGTAGGCCTAGCGCCCGCGACAGGAAATGCCCCAAAACACAATGTGGACACATCACATTTTTTAAAAGAAAACAGAGGTGTTTTTTGCAATGTGCCTACCTGTAGATTTTGGCCTCTAGCTCAGCCGGCACCTAGGGAAACCTACCAACCCTGTGCATTTTTGAAAACTAGAGACCTAGGGGAATCCAAGATGGGGTGACTTGTGGGGCTCTGACCAGGTTCTATTACCCAGAATCCTTTGCAAACCTCAAAATTTGGCTAAAAAAACAAATTTTCCTCACATTTTGGTGACAGAAAGTTCTGGAATCAGAGAGGAGCCACAAATTTCCTTCCACCCAGCGTTCCCCCAAGTCTCCCAATGAAAATGACACCTCACTTGTGTGGGTAGGCCCAGCGCCCCCAACAGGAAATGCCCCAAAACGCAACGAGGACACATCACATTTTTTTTAAAGAAAACAGAGGTGTTTTTTGCAAAGTGCCTACCTATAGATTTTGGCCTCTAGCTCAGCCGGCACCTAGGGAAACCTACCAACCCTGTGCATTTTTTAAAACTAGAGACCTAGGGGAATCCAAGATGGGGTGACTTGTGGGGCTCTGACCAGGTTCTATTACCCAGAATCCTTCGCAAAGCTCAAACTTTGGCTAAAAAAAACACATTTTCCTCAAATTTTGGTGACAGAAAGTTCTGGAATCAGAGAGGAGCCACAAATTTCCTTCTACCCAGCGATCCCCCAAGTCTCCAGATAAAAACGATACCTCACTTGTGTGGATAGGCCCTGCGCCCGCGAAAGGAAATGCCCCAAAACGCAACGTGGACACATCACATTTTTTTAAAGAAAACAGATGTGTTTTTTGCAAAGTGCCTACCTGTAGATTTTGGCCTCTAGCTCAGCCGGCACCTAGGGAAACCTACCAACCCTGTGCATTTTTTAAAACTAGAGACCTAGGGGAATCCAAGATGGGGTGACTTGTGTGGCTCTGACTAGGTTCTGTTACCCAGAATCCTTTGCAAACCTCAAAATTTGGCTAAAAAACCCATTTTCCTCACATTTTGGTGACAGAAAGTTCTGGAATCAGAGAGGAGCCACAAATTTCCTTCCACCCAGCGTTCCCCCAAGTCTCCCGATAAAAATGTTACCTCACTTGTGTGGGTAGGCCTAGCGCCCGCGACAGGAAATGCCCCAAAACGCAATGTGGACACATCACATTTTTTAAAAGAAAACAGAGGTGTTTTTTGCAATGTGCCTACCTGTAGATTTTGGCCTCTAGCTCAGCCGGCACCTAGGGAAACCTACCAACCCTGTGCATTTTTGAAAACTAGAGACCTAGGGGAATCCAAGATGGGGTGACTTGTGGGGCTCTGACCAGGTTCTATTACCCAGAATCCTTTGCAAACCTCAAAATTTGGCTAAAAAAACACATTTTCCTCACATTTTGGTGACAGAAAGTTCTGGAATCAGAGAGGAGCCACAAATTTCCTTCCACCCAGCGTTCCCCCAAGTCTCCCAATGAAAATGACACCTCACTTGTGTGGGTAGGCCCAGCGCCCCCAACAGCAAATGCCCCAAAACGCAACGAGGACACATCACATTTTTTTAAAGAAAACAGAGGTGTCTTTTGCAAAGTGCCTACCTATAGATTTTGGCCTCTAGCTCAGCCGGCACCTAGGGAAACCTACCAACCCTGTGCATTTTTTAAAACTAGAGACCTAGGGGAATCCAAGATGGGGTGACTTGTGGGGCTCTGACCAGGTTCTATTACCCAGAATCCTTTGCAAACCTCAAACTTTGGCTAAAAAAAACACATTTTCCTCAAATTTTGGTGACAGAAAGTTCTGGAATCAGAGAGGAGCCACAAATTTCCTTCTACCCAGCGATCCCCCAAGTCTCCAGATAAAAATGATACCTCACTTGTGTGGATAGGCCCTGCGCCCGCGAAAGGAAATGCCCCAAAACGCAACGTGGACACATCACATTTTTTTAAAGAAAACAGATGTGTTTTTTGCAAAGTGCCTACCTGTAGATTTTGGCCTCTAGCTCAGCCGGCACCTAGGGAAACCTACCAACCCTGTGCATTTTTGAAAACTAGAGACCTAGGGGAATCCAAGATGGGGTGACTTGTGTGGCTGTGACTAGGTTCTGTTACCCAGAATCCTTTGCAAACCTCAAAATTTGGCTAAAAAACACATTTTCCTCACATTTTGGTGACAGAAAGTTCTGGAATCAGAGAGGAGCCACAAATTTCCTTCCACCCAGCGTTCCCCCAAGTCTCCCGATAAAAATGTTACCTCACTTGTGTGGGTAGGCCTAGCGCCCGCGACAGGAAATGCCCCAAAACGCAATGTGGACACATCACATTTTTTAAAAGAAAACAGAGGTGTTTTTTGCAAAGTGCCTACCTGTAGATTTTGGCCTCTAGCTCAGCCGGCAACTAGGGAAACCTACCAAACCTGTGCATTTCTGAAAACTAGAGACCTAGGGGAATCCAAGATGGGGTGACTTGTGTGGCTCTGACTAGGTTCTGTTACCCAGAATCCTTTGCAAACCTCAAAATTTGGCTAAAAAAAAACATTTTCCTCACATTTTGGTGACAGAAAGTTCTGGAATCAGAGAGGAGCCACAAATTTCCTTCTACCCAGCGTTCCCCCAGGTCTCCAGATAAAAATGATACCTCACTTGTGTGGATAGGCCCAGCGCCCGCGACAGGAAATGCCCCAAAACGCAACGTGGACATATCACATTTTTTTAAAGAAAACAGACGTGTTTTTTGCAAAGTGCCTACCTGTAGATTTTGGCCTCTAGCTCAGCCGGCACCTAGGGAAACCTACCAACCCTGTGCATTTTTGAAAACTAGAGACCTAGGGGAATCCAAGATGGGGTGACTTGTGTGGCTCTGACTAGGTTCTGTTACCCAGAATCCTTTGCAAACCTCAAAATTTGGCTAAAAAACACATTTTCCTCACATTTTGGTGACAGAAAGTTCTGGAATCAGAGAGGAGCCACAAATTTCCTTCCACCCAGCGTTCCCCCAAGTCTCCCGATAAAAATGTTACCTCACTTGTGTGGGTAGGCCTAGCGCCCGCGACAGGAAATGCCCCAAAACGCAATGTGGACACATCACATTTTTTAAAAGAAAACAGAGGTGTTTTTTGCAAAGTGCCTACCTGTAGATTTTGGCCTCTAGCTCAGCCGGCACCTAGGGAAACCTACCAAACCTGTGCATTTCTGAAAACTAGAGACCTAGGGGAATCCGAGATGGGGTGACTTGTGGGGCTCTGACCAGGTTCTATTACCCAGAATCCTTTGCAAACCTCAAACTTTGACTAAAAACACACATTTTCTTCAAATTTTGGTGACAGAACGTTCTGGAATCAGAGAGGAGCCACAAATTTCCTACCACCCAGCGTTCCCCTAAGTCTCCCGATAAAAATGATACCTCACTTGTGTGCGTAGGCCTGGCTCCCGCGACAGGAAATGCCCCAAAACGCAATGTGGACACATCACATTTTTTAAAGAAAACAGAGGTGTTTTTTGCAAAGTGCCTACCTGTAGATTTTGGCCTCTAGCTCAGCCGGCACCTAGGGAAACCTACCAAACCAGTGCATTTTTGAAAACTAGAGACCTAGGGGAATCCAAGATGGGGTGACTTGTGGGGCTTTGACTAGGTTCTGTTACCCAGAATCCTTTGCAAACCTCAAAATTTGGCTAAAAAAACACATTTTCCTCACATTTTGGTGACAGAAAGTTCTGGAATCAGAGAGGAGCCACAAATTTCCTTCCACCCAGTGTCCCCCGAAGTCTCCCGATAAAAATGATACCTCACTTGTGTGGGTAGGCCTAGCGCCCGCGACAGGAAATGCCCCAAAACGCAACGTGGACACATCACATATTTTGAACGAAAACAGAGGTGTTTCTTGCAAAGGGCCTACCTGTAGATTTTGGCCTCTAGCTCAGCCGGCACCTAGGGAAACCTACCAAACCTTTGCATTTTTGAAAACTAGAGACCTAGGGGAATCCAAGATGGGGTGACTTGTGGGGCTCTGACCAGGTTCTGTTACCCAGAATCCTTTGCAAACCTTAAAATTTGGCTAAAAAAACACATTTTCCTCACATTTTGGTGACAGAAAGTTCTGGAATCAGAGAGGAGCCACAAATTTCCTTCCACCCAGCGTTCCCCCAAGTCTCCCAATGAAAATGACACCTCACTTGTGTGGGTAGGCCCAGCGCCCGCAACAGGAAATGCCCCAAAACGCAACGAGGACACATCACATTTTTTTTAAAGAAAACAGAGGTGTTTTTTGCAAAGTGCCTACGTATAGATTTTGGCCTCTAGCTCAGCCGGCACCTAGGGAAACCTACCAACCCTGTGCATTTTTTAAAACTAGAGACCTAGGGGAATCCAAGATGGGGTGACTTGTGGGGCTCTGACCAGGTTCTATTACCCAGAATCCTTTGCAAACCTCAAACTTTGGCTAAAAAAAACACATTTTCCTCAAATTTTGGTGACAGAAAGTTCTGGAATCAGAGAGGAGCCACAAATTTCCTTCTACCCAGCGATCCCCCAAGTCTCCAGATAAAAATGATACCTCACTTGTGTGGATAGGCCCTGCGCCCGCGAAAGGAAATGCCCCAAAACACAACGTGGACACATCACATTTTTTTAAAGAAAACAGATGTGTTTTTTGCAAAGTGCCTACCTGTAGATTTTGGCCTCTAGCTCAGCCGGCACCTAGGGAAACCTACCAACCCTGTGCATTTTTGAAAACTAGAGACCTAGGGGAATCCAAGATGGGGTGACTTGTGGGGCTCTGACCAGGTTCTGTTACCCAGAATCCTTTGCAAACCTCAAAATTTGGCTAAAAAAACACATTTTCCTCACATTTTGGTGACAGAAAGTTCTGGAATCAGAGAGGAGCCACAAATTCCCTTCTACCCAGCGTTCCCCCAAGTCTCCAGATAAAAATGATACCTCACTTGTGTGGATAGGCCCAGCGCCCGCGACAGGAAATACCCCAAAACGCAATGTGGACACATCACATTTTTTTAAAGAAAACAGAGGTGTTTTTTGCAAAGTGCCTACCTGTAGATTTTGGCCTCTAGCTCAGCCGGCACCTAGGCAAACCTACCAACCCTGTGCATTTTTGAAAACTAGAGACCTAGGGGAATCCAAGATGGGGTGACTTGTGGGGCTCTGACCAGGTTCTATTACCCAGAATCCTTTGCAAACCTCAAAATTTGGCTAAAAAAACACATTTTCCTCACATTTTGGTGACAGAAAGTTCTGGAATCAGAGAGGAGCCACAAATTTCCTTCCACCCAGCGTTCCCCCAAGTCTCCCAATGAAAATGACACCTCACTTGTGTGGGTAGGCCCAGCGCCCCCAACAGGAAATGCCCCAAAACGCAACGAGGACACATCACATTTTTTTTAAAGAAAACAGAGGTGTTTTTTGCAAAGTGCCTACCTATAGATTTTGGCCTCTAGCTCAGCCGGCACCTAGGGAAACCTACCAACCCTGTGCATTTTTTAAAACTAGAGACCTAGGGGAATCCAAGATGGGGTGACTTGTGGGGCTCTGACCAGGTTCTATTACCCAGAATCCTTTGCAAACCTCAAACTTTGGCTAAAAAAAACACATTTTCCTCAAATTTTGGTGACAGAAAGTTCTGGAATCAGAGAGGAGCCACAAATTTCCTTCTACCCAGCGATCCCCCAAGTCTCCAGATAAAAATGATACCTCACTTGTGTGGATAGGCCCTGCGCCCGCGAACGGAAATGCCCCAAAACGCCTCGTGGACACATCACATTTTTTTAAAGAAAACAGATGTGTTTTTTGCAAAGTGCCTACCTGTAGATTTTGGCCTCTAGCTCAGCCGGCACCTAGGGAAACCTACCAACCCTGTGCATTTTTGAAAACTAGAGACCTAGGGGAATCCAAGATGGGGTGACTTGTGTGGCTCTGACTAGGTTCTGTTACCCAGAATCCTTTGCAAACCTCAAAATTTGGCTAAAAAACACATTTTCCTCACATTTTGGTGACAGAAAGTTCTGGAATCAGAGAGGAGCCACAAATTTCCTTCCACCCAGCGTTCCCCCAAGTCTCCCGATAAAAATGTTACCTCACTTGTGTGGGTAGGCCTAGCGCCCGCGACAGGAAATGCCCCAAAACACAATGTGGACACATCACATTTTTTAAAAGAAAACAGAGGTGTTTTTTGCAATGTGCCTACCTGTAGATTTTGGCCTCTAGCTCAGCCGGCACCTAGGGAAACCTACCAACCCTGTGCATTTTTGAAAACTAGAGACCTAGGGGAATCCAAGATGGGGTGACTTGTGGGGCTCTGACCAGGTTCTATTACCCAGAATCCTTTGCAAACCTCAAAATTTGGCTAAAAAAACAAATTTTCCTCACATTTTGGTGACAGAAAGTTCTGGAATCAGAGAGGAGCCACAAATTTCCTTCCACCCAGCGTTCCCCCAAGTCTCCCAATGAAAATGACACCTCACTTGTGTGGGTAGGCCCAGCGCCCCCAACAGGAAATGCCCCAAAACGCAACGAGGACACATCACATTTTTTTTAAAGAAAACAGAGGTGTTTTTTGCAAAGTGCCTACCTATAGATTTTGGCCTCTAGCTCAGCCGGCACCTAGGGAAACCTACCAACCCTGTGCATTTTTTAAAACTAGAGACCTAGGGGAATCCAAGATGGGGTGACTTGTGGGGCTCTGACCAGGTTCTATTACCCAGAATCCTTTGCAAACCTCAAACTTTGGCTAAAAAAAACACATTTTCCTCAAATTTTGGTGACAGAAAGTTCTGGAATCAGAGAGGAGCCACAAATTTCCTTCTACCCAGCGATCCCCCAAGTCTCCAGATAAAAATGATACCTCACTTGTGTGGATAGGCCCTGCGCCCGCGAAAGGAAATGCCCCAAAACGCAACGTGGACACATCACATTTTTTTAAAGAAAACAGATGTGTTTTTTGCAAAGTGCCTACCTGTAGATTTTGGCCTCTAGCTCAGCCGGCATCTAGGGAAACCTACCAACCCTGTGCATTTTTGAAAACTAGAGACCTAGGGGAATCCAAGATGGGGTGACTTGTGTGGCTCTGACTAGGTTCTGTTACCCAGAATCCTTTGCAAACCTCAAAATTTGGCTAAAAAACACATTTTCCTCACATTTTGGTGACAGAAAGTTCTGGAATCAGAGAGGAGCCACAAATTTCCTTCCACCCAGCGTTCCCCCAAGTCTCCCGATAAAAATGTTACCTCACTTGTGTGGGTAGGCCTAGCGCCCGCGACAGGAAATGCCCCAAAACGCAATGTGGACACATCACATTTTTTAAAAGAAAACAGAGGTGTTTTTTGCAATGTGCCTACCTGTAGATTTTGGCCTCTAGCTCAGCCGGCACCTAGGGAAACCTACCAACCCTGTGCATTTTTTAAAACTAGAGACCTAGGGGAATCCAAGATGGGGTGACTTGTGGGGCTCTGACCAGGTTCTATTACCCAGAATCCTTTGCAAACCTCAAAATTTGGCTAAAAAAACACATTTTCCTCACATTTTGGTGACAGAAAGTTCTGGAATCAGAGAGGAGCCACAAATTTCCTTCCACCCAGCGTTCCCCCAAGTCTCCCAATGAAAATGACACCTCACTTGTGTGGGTAGGCCCAGCGCCCCCAACAGCAAATGCCCCAAAACGCAACGAGGACACATCACATTTTTTTTAAAGAAAACAGAGGTGTTTTTTGCAAAGTGCCTACCTATAGATTTTGGCCTCTAGCTCAGCCGGCACCTAGGGAAACCTACCAACCCTGTGCATTTTTTAAAACTAGAGACCTAGGGGAATCCAAGATGGGGTGACTTGTGGGGCTCTGACCAGGTTCTATTACCCAGAATCCTTTGCAAACCTCAAACTTTGGCTAAAAAAAACACATTTTCCTCAAATTTTGGTGACAGAAAGTTCTGGAATCAGAGAGGAGCCACAAATTTCCTTCTACCCAGCGATCCCCCAAGTCTCCAGATAAAAATGATACCTCACTTGTGTGGATAGGCCCTGCGCCCGCGAAAGGAAATGCCCCAAAACGCAACGTGGACACATCACATTTTTTTAAAGAAAACAGATGTGTTTTTTGCAAAGTGCCTACCTGTAGATTTTGGCCTCTAGCTCAGCCGGCACCTAGGGAAACCTACCAACCCTGTGCATTTTTGAAAACTAGAGACCTAGGGGAATCCAAGATGGGGTGACTTGTGTGGCTGTGACTAGGTTCTGTTACCCAGAATCCTTTGCAAACCTCAAAATTTGGCTAAAAAACACATTTTCCTCACATTTTGGTGACAGAAAGTTCTGGAATCAGAGAGGAGCCACAAATTTCCTTCCACCCAGCGTTCCCCCAAGTCTCCCGATAAAAATGTTACCTCACTTGTGTGGGTAGGCCTAGCGCCCGCGACAGGAAATGCCCCAAAACGCAATGTGGACACATCACATTTTTTAAAAGAAAACAGAGGTGTTTTTTGCAAAGTGCCTACCTGTAGATTTTGGCCTCTAGCTCAGCCGGCAACTAGGGAAACCTACCAAACCTGTGCATTTCTGAAAACTAGAGACCTAGGGGAATCCAAGATGGGGTGACTTGTGTGGCTCTGACTAGGTTCTGTTACCCAGAATCCTTTGCAAACCTCAAAATTTGGCTAAAAAAAAACATTTTCCTCACATTTTGGTGACAGAAAGTTCTGGAATCAGAGAGGAGCCACAAATTTCCTTCTACCCAGCGTTCCCCCAGGTCTCCAGATAAAAATGATACCTCACTTGTGTGGATAGGCCCAGCGCCCGCGACAGGAAATGCCCCAAAACGCAACGTGGACATATCACATTTTTTTAAAGAAAACAGAGGTGTTTTTTGCAAAGTGCCTACCTGTAGATTTTGGCCTCTAGCTCAGCCGGCACCTAGGGAAACCTACCAACCCTGTGGATTTTTGAAAACTAGAGACCTAGGGGAATCCAAGACGGGGTGACTTGTGGGGCTCTGACCAGGTTCTGTTACCCAGAATCTTTTGCAAACCTCAAACTTTGGCTAAAAAAAACACATTTTCCTCAAATTTTGGTGACAGAAAGTTCTGGAATCAGAGAGGAGCCACAAATTTCCTTCCACCCAGCGTTCCCCTAAGTCTCCCGATAAAAATGATACCTCACTTGTGTGGGTAGGCCTAGCTCCCGCGACAGGAAATGCCCCAAAACGCAACGTGGACACATCACATTTTTTTAAAGAAAACAGAGGTGTTTTTTGCAAAGTGCCTACCTGTAGATTTTGGCCTCTAGCTCAGCCGGCACCTAGGGAACCCTACCAAACCTGTGCATTTTTTAAAATTAGAGACCTAGGGGAATCCAAGATGGGGTGACTTGTGGGGCTCTGACTAGGTTCTGTTACGCAGAATCCTTTGCAAACCTCAAAATTTGGCTAAAAAAACACATTTTCCTCACATTTTGGTGACAGAAAGTTCTGGAATTAGAGAGGAGCCACAAATCTCCTTCCACCCAGCGTTCCCCCAAGTCTCCCGATAAAAATGATACCTCACTCGTGTGGGTAGGCCCAGAGCCCGCGACAGGAAATGCCCCAAAACGCAATGTGGACACATCACATTTTTTTAAAGAAAACAGAGGTGTTTTTTGCAAAGTGCCTACCTGTAGATTTTGGCCTCTAGCTCAGCCGGCACCTAGGGAAACCTACCAACCCTGTGCATTTTTGAAAACTAGAGACCTAGGGGAATCCAAGATGGGGTGACTTGTGGGGCTCTGACTAGGTTCTGTTACCCAGAATCCTTTGCAAACCTCAAAATTTGGCTAAAAAACACATTTTCCTCACATTTTGGTGACAGAAAGTTCTGGAATCAGAGAGGAGCCACAAATTTCCTTCCACCCAGCGTTCCCCCAAGTCTCCAGATAAAAATGATACCTCACTTGTGTGGATAGGCCCAGCGCCCGCGACAGGAAATGCCCCAAAACGCAACGTGGACACATCACATTTTTTTAAAGAAAACAGATGTGTTTTTTGCAAGGTACCTACCTGTAGATTTTGGCCTCTAGCTTAGCCGGCACCTAGGAAATACTACCAACCCTGTGCATTTTTGAAAACTAGAGACCTAGGGGAATCCAAGATGGGGTGACTTGTGGGGCTCTGACCAGGTCCTATTACCCAGAATCCTTTGCAAACCTCAAACTTTGGCTAAAAAAACTCATTTTCCTCAAATTTTGGTGACAGAAAGTTCTGGAATCAGAGAGGAGCCACAAATTTCCTTCTACCCAGCGTTCCCCCAAGTCTCCAGATAAAAATGATACCTCACTTGTGTGGATAGGTCCAGCGCCCGCGACAGGAAATGCCCCAAAACGCAACGTGGACACATCACATTTTTTTAAAGAAAACAGAGGTGTTTTTTGCAAAGTGCCTACCTGTAGATTTTGGCCTCTAGCTCAGCCGGCACCTAGGGAAACCTACCAAACCTGTGCATTTTTGAAAATTAGAGACCTAGGGGAATCCAAGATGGGGTGATTTGTGGGGCTCTGACTAGGTTCTGTTACGCAGAATCCTTTGCAAACCTCAAAATTTGGCTAAAAAAACACATTTTCCTCACATTTTGGTGACAGAAAGTTCTGGAATTAGAGAGGAGCCACAAATTTCCTTCCACCCAGCGTTCCCCCAAGTCTCCCGATAAAAATGATACCTCACTTGTGTGGGTAGGCCTAGCGCCCGCGACAGGAAATGCCCCAAAACGCAATGTGGACACATCACATTTTTTAAAAGAAAACAGAGGTGTTTTTTGCAAAGTGCCTACCTGTAGATTTTGGCCTCTAGCTCAGCCGGCACCTAGGGAAACCTACCAAACCTGTGCATTTCTGAAAACTAGAGACCTAGGGGAATCCAAGATGGGGTGACTTGTGTGGCTCTGACTAGGTTCTGTTACCCAGAATCCTTTGCAAACCTCAAAATTTGGCTAAAAAACACATTTTCCTCACATTTTGGTGACAGAAAGTTCTGGAATCAGAGAGGAGCCACAAATTTCCTTCCACCCAGCGTTCCCCCAAGTCTCCCGATAAAAATGTTACCTCACTTGTGTGGGTAGGCCTAGCGCCCGCGACAGGAAATGCCCCAAAACGCAATGTGGACACATCACATTTTTTAAAAGAAAACAGAGGTGTTTTTTGCAATGTGCCTACCTGTAGATTTTGGCCTCTAGCTCAGCCGGCACCTAGGGAAACCTACCAACCCTGTGCATTTTTGAAAACTAGAGACCTAGGGGAATCCAAGATGGGGTGACTTGTGGGGCTCTGACCAGGTTCTATTACCCAGAATCCTTTGCAAACCTCAAAATTTGGCTAAAAAAACACATTTTCCTCACATTTTGGTGACAGAAAGTTCTGGAATCAGAGAGGAGCCACAAATTTCCTTCCACCCAGCGTTCCCCCAAGTCTCCCAATGAAAATGACACCTCACTTGTGTGGGTAGGCCCAGCGTCCCCAACAGGAAATGCCCCAAAACGCAACGAGGACACATCACATTTTTTTTAAAGAAAACAGAGGTGTTTTTTGCAAAGTGCCTACCTATAGATTTTGGCCTCTAGCTCAGCCGGCACCTAGGGAAACCTACCAACCCTGTGCATTTTTGAAAACTAGAGACCTAGGGGAATCCAAGATGGGGTGACTTGTGGGGCTCTGACCAGGTTCTATTACCCAGAATCCTTTGCAAACCTCAAACGTTGGCTAAAAAAAACACATTTTCCTCAAATTTTGGTGACAGAAAGTTCTGGAATCAGAGAGGAGCCACAAATTTCCTTCTACCCAGCGATCCCCCAAGTCTCCAGATAAAAATGATACCTCACTTGTGTGGATAGGCCCTGCGCCCGCAAAAGGAAATGCCCCAAAACGCAACGTGGACACATCACATTTTTTTAAAGAAAACAGATGTGTTTTTTGCAAAGTGCCTACCTGTAGATTTTGGCCTCTAGCTCAGCCGGCACCTAGGGAAACCTACCAACCCTGTGCATTTTTGAAAACTAGAGACCTAGGGGAATCCAAGATGGGGTGACTTGTGTGGCTGTGACTAGGTTCTGTTACCCAGAATCCTTTGCAAACCTCAAAATTTGGCTAAAAAACACATTTTCCTCACATTTTGGTGACAGAAAGTTCTGGAATCAGAGAGGAGCCACAAATTTCCTTCCACCCAGCGTTCCCCCAAGTCTCCCGATAAAAATGTTACCTCACTTGTGTGGGTAGGCCTAGCGCCCGCGACAGGAAATGCCCCAAAACGCAATGTGGACACATCACATTTTTTAAAAGAAAACAGAGGTGTTTTTTGCAAAGTGCCTACCTGTAGATTTTGGCCTCTAGCTCAGCCGGCAACTAGGGAAACCTACCAAACCTGTGCATTTCTGAAAACTAGAGACCTAGGGGAATCCAAGATGGGGTGACTTGTGTGGCTCTGACTAGGTTCTGTTACCCAGAATCCTTTGCAAACCTCAAAATTTGGCTAAAAAAAAACATTTTCCTCACATTTTGGTGACAGAAAGTTCTGGAATCAGAGAGGAGCCACAAATTTCCTTCTACCCAGCGTTCCCCCAGGTCTCCAGATAAAAATGATACCTCACTTGTGTGGATAGGCCCAGCGCCCGCGACAGGAAATGCCCCAAAACGCAACGTGGACATATCACATTTTTTTAAAGAAAACAGAGGTGTTTTTTGCAAAGTGCCTACCTGTAGATTTTGGCCTCTAGCTCAGCCGGCACCTAGGGAAACCTACCAACCCTGTGGATTTTTGAAAACTAGAGACCTAGGGGAATCCAAGACGGGGTGACTTGTGGGGCTCTGACCAGGTTCTGTTACCCAGAATCTTTTGCAAACCTCAAACTTTGGCTAAAAAAAACACATTTTCCTCAAATTTTGGTGACAGAAAGTTCTGGAATCAGAGAGGAGCCACAAATTTCCTTCCACCCAGCGTTCCCCTAAGTCTCCCGATAAAAATGATACCTCACTTGTGTGGGTAGGCCTAGCTCCCGCGACAGGAAATGCCCCAAAACGCAACGTGGACACATCACATTTTTTTAAAGAAAACAGAGGTGTTTTTTGCAAAGTGCCTACCTGTAGATTTTGGCCTCTAGCTCAGCCGGCACCTAGGGAACCCTACCAAACCTGTGCATTTTTTAAAATTAGAGACCTAGGGGAATCCAAGATGGGGTGACTTGTGGGGCTCTGACTAGGTTCTGTTACGCAGAATCCTTTGCAAACCTCAAAATTTGGCTAAAAAAACACATTTTCCTCACATTTTGGTGACAGAAAGTTCTGGAATTAGAGAGGAGCCACAAATCTCCTTCCACCCAGCGTTCCCCCAAGTCTCCCGATAAAAATGATACCTCACTTGTGTGGGTAGGCCCAGAGCCCGCGACAGGAAATGCCCCAAAACGCAATGTGGACACATCACATTTTTTTAAAGAAAACAGAGGTGTTTTTTGCAAAGTGCCTACCTGTAGATTTTGGCCTCTAGCTCAGCCGGCACCTAGGGAAACCTACCAACCCTGTGCATTTTTGAAAACTAGAGACCTAGGGGAATCCAAGATGGGGTGACTTGTGGGGCTCTGACTAGGTTCTGTTACCCAGAATCCTTTGCAAACCTCAAAATTTGGCTAAAAAACACATTTTCCTCACATTTTGGTGACAGAAAGTTCTGGAATCAGAGAGGAGCCACAAATTTCCTTCCACCCAGCGTTCCCCCAAGTCTCCAGATAAAAATGATACCTCACTTGTGTGGATAGGCCCAGCGCCCGCGACAGGAAATGCCCCAAAACGCAACGTGGACACATCACATTTTTTTAAAGAAAACAGATGTGTTTTTTGCAAGGTACCTACCTGTAGATTTTGGCCTCTAGCTTAGCCGGCACCTAGGGAATACTACCAACCCTGTGCATTTTTGAAAACTAGAGACCTAGGGGAATCCAAGATGGGGTGACTTGTGGGGCTCTGACCAGGTCCTATTACCCAGAATCCTTTGCAAACCTCAAACTTTGGCTAAAAAAACTCATTTTCCTCAAATTTTGGTGACAGAAAGTTCTGGAATCAGAGAGGAGCCACAAATTTCCTTCTACCCAGCGTTCCCCCAAGTCTCCAGATAAAAATGATACCTCACTTGTGTGGATAGGTCCAGCGCCCGCAACAGGAAATGCCCCAAAACGCAACGTGGACACATCACATTTTTTTAAAGAAAACAGAGGTGTTTTTTGCAAAGTGCCTACCTGTAGATTTTGGCCTCTAGCTCAGCCGGCACCTAGGGAAACCTACCAAACCTGTGCATTTTTGAAAATTAGAGACCTAGGGGAATCCAAGATGGGGTGATTTGTGGGGCTCTGACTAGGTTCTGTTACGCAGAATCCTTTGCAAACCTCAAAATTTGGCTAAAAAAACACATTTTCCTCACATTTTGGTGACAGAAAGTTCTGGAATTAGAGAGGAGCCACAAATTTCCTTCCACCCAGCGTTCCCCCAAGTCTCCCGATAAAAATGATACCTCACTTGTGTGGGTAGGCCTAGCGCCCGCGACAGGAAATGCCCCAAAACGCAATGTGGACACATCACATTTTTTAAAAGAAAACAGAGGTGTTTTTTGCAAAGTGCCTACCTGTAGATTTTGGCCTCTAGCTCAGCCGGCACCTAGGGAAACCTACCAAACCTGTGCATTTCTGAAAACTAGAGACCTAGGGGAATCCAAGATGGGGTGACTTGTGTGGCTCTGACTAGGTTCTGTTACCCAGAATCCTTTGCAAACCTCAAAATTTGGCTAAAAAACACATTTTCCTCACATTTTGGTGACAGAAAGTTCTGGAATCAGAGAGGAGCCACAAATTTCCTTCCACCCAGCGTTCCCCCA
The DNA here is from genome assembly GCF_031143425.1 of Pleurodeles waltl. Lineage (NCBI taxonomy): Eukaryota > Metazoa > Chordata > Amphibia > Caudata > Salamandridae > Pleurodeles > Pleurodeles waltl. The sequence goes on from NW_027150044.1 coordinate 114,049, forward strand.
AGTCTCCCGATAAAAATGTTACCTCACTTGTGTGGGTAGGCCTAGCGCCCGCGACAGGAAATGCCCCAAAACGCAATGTGGACACATCACATTTTTTAAAAGAAAACAGAGGTGTTTTTTGCAATGTGCCTACCTGTAGATTTTGGCCTCTAGCTCAGCCGGCACCTAGGGAAACCTACCAACCCTGTGCATTTTTGAAAACTAGAGACCTAGGGGAATCCAAGATGGGGTGACTTGTGGGGCTCTGACCAGGTTCTATTACCCAGAATCCTTTGCAAACCTCAAAATTTGGCTAAAAAAACACATTTTCCTCACATTTTGGTGACAGAAAGTTCTGGAATCAGAGAGGAGCCACAAATTTCCTTCCACCCAGCGTTCCCCCAAGTCTCCCAATGAAAATGACACCTCACTTGTGTGGGTAGGCCCAGCGTCCCCAACAGGAAATGCCCCAAAACGCAACGAGGACACATCACATTTTTTTTAAAGAAAACAGAGGTGTTTTTTGCAAAGTGCCTACCTATAGATTTTGGCCTCTAGCTCAGCCGGCACCTAGGGAAACCTACCAACCCTGTGCATTTTTGAAAACTAGAGACCTAGGGGAATCCAAGATGGGGTGACTTGTGGGGCTCTGACCAGGTTCTATTACCCAGAATCCTTTGCAAACCTCAAACTTTGGCTAAAAAAAACACATTTTCCTCAAATTTTGGTGACAGAAAGTTCTGGAATCAGAGAGGAGCCACAAATTTCCTTCTACCCAGCGATCCCCCAAGTCTCCAGATAAAAATGATACCTCACTTGTGTGGATAGGCCCTGCGCCCGCAAAAGGAAATGCCCCAAAACGCAACGTGGACACATCACATTTTTTTAAAGAAAACAGATGTGTTTTTTGCAAAGTGCCTACCTGTAGATTTTGGCCTCTAGCTCAGCCGGCACCTAGGGAAACCTACCAACCCTGTGCATTTTTTAAAACTAGAGACCTAGGGGAATCCAAGATGGGGTGACTTGTGTGGCTCTGACTAGGTTCTGTTACCCAGAATCCTTTGCAAACCTCAAAATTTGGCTAAAAAACACATTTTCCTCACATTTTGGTGACAGAAAGTTCTGGAATCAGAGAGGAGCCACAAATTTCCTTCCACCCAGCGTTCCCCCAAGTCTCCCGATAAAAATGTTACCTCACTTGTGTGGGTAGGCCTAGCGCCCGCGACAGGAAATGCCCCAAAACGCAATGTGGACACATCACATTTTTTAAAAGAAAACAGAGGTGTTTTTTGCAATGTGCCTACCTGTAGATTTTGGCCTCTAGCTCAGCCGGCACCTAGGGAAACCTGCCAACCCTGTGCATTTTTGAAAACTAGAGACCTAGGGGAATCCAAGATGGGGTGACTTGTGGGGCTCTGACCAGGTTCTATTACCCAGAATCCTTTGCAAACCTCAAAATTTGGCTAAAAAAACAAATTTTCCTCACATTTTGGTGACAGAAAGTTCTGGAATCAGAGAGGAGCCACAAATTTCCTTCCACCCAGCGTTCCCCCAAGTCTCCCAATGAAAATGACACCTCAATTGTGTGGGTAGGCCCAGCGCCCCCAACAGGAAATGCCCCAAAACGCAACGAGGACACATCACATTTTTTTTAAAGAAAACAGAGGTGTTTTTTGCAAAGTGCCTACCTATAGATTTTGGCCTCTAGCTCAGCCGGCACCTAGGGAAACCTACCAACCCTGTGCATTTTTGAAAACTAGAGACCTAGGGGAATCCAAGATGGGGTGACTTGTGGGGCTCTGACCAGGTTCTATTACCCAGAATCCTTTGCAAACCTCAAACTTTGGCTAAAAAAAACAAATTTTCCTCAAATTTTGGTGACAGAAAGTTCTGGAATCAGAGAGGAGCCACAAATTTCCTTCTACCCAGCGATCCCCCAAGTCTCCAGATAAAAATGATACCTCACTTGTGTGGATAGGCCCTGCGCCCGCGAAAGGAAATGCCCCAAAACGCAACGTGGACACATCACATTTTTTTAAAGAAAACAGATGTGTTTTTTGCAAAGTGCCTACCTGTAGATTTTGGCCTCTAGCTCAGCCGGCACCTAGGGAAACCTACCAACCCTGTGCATTTTTGAAAACTAGAGACCTAGGGGAATCCAAGATGGGGTGACTTGTGTGGCTCTGACTAGGTTCTGTTACCCAGAATCCTTTGCAAACCTCAAAATTTGGCTAAAAAACACATTTTCCTCACATTTTGGTGACAGAAAGTTCTGGAATCAGAGAGGAGCCACAAATTTCCTTCCACCCAGCGTTCCCCCAAGTCTCCCGATAAAAATGTTACCTCACTTGTGTGGGTAGGCCTAGCGCCCGCGACAGGAAATGCCCCAAAACGCAATGTGGACACATCACATTTTTTAAAAGAAAACAGAGGTGTTTTTTGCAAAGTGCCTACCTGTAGATTTTGGCCTCTAGCTCAGCCGGCACCTAGGGAAACCTACCAAACCTGTGCATTTCTGAAAACTAGAGACCTAGGGGAATCCAAGATGGGGTGACTTGTGTGGCTCTGACTAGGTTCTGTTACCCAGAATCCTTTGCAAACCTCAAAATTTGGCTAAAAAAAAACATTTTCCTCACATTTTGGTGACAGAAAGTTCTGGAATCAGAGAGGAGCCACAAATTTCCTTCTACCCAGCGTTCCCCCAGGTCTCCAGATAAAAATGATACCTCACTTGTGTGGATAGGCCCAGCGCCCGCGACAGGAAATGCCCCAAAACGCAACGTGGACATATCACATTTTTTTAAAGAAAACAGAGGTGTTTTTTGCAAAGTGCCTACCTGTAGATTTTGGCCTCTAGCTCAGCCGGCACCTAGGGAAACCTACCAACCCTGTGGATTTTTGAAAACTAGAGACCTAGGGGAATCCAAGACGGGGTGACTTGTGGGGCTCTGACCAGGTTCTGTTACCCAGAATCTTTTGCAAACCTCAAACTTTGGCTAAAAAAAACACATTTTCCTCAAATTTTGGTGACAGAAAGTTCTGGAATCAGAGAGGAGCCACAAATTTCCTTCCACCCAGCGTTCCCCTAAGTCTCCCGATAAAAATGATACCTCACTTGTGTGGGTAGGCCTAGCTCCCGCGACAGGAAATGCCCCAAAACGCAACGTGGACACATCACATTTTTTTAAAGAAAACAGAGGTGTTTTTTGCAAAGTGCCTACCTGTAGATTTTGGCCTCTAGCTCAGCCGGCACCTAGGAAACCCTACCAAACCTGTGCATTTTTTAAAATTAGAGACCTAGGGGAATCCAAGATGGGGTGACTTGTGGGGCTCTGACTAGGTTCTGTTACGCAGAATCCTTTGCAAACCTCAAAATTTGGCTAAAAAAACACATTTTCCTCACATTTTGGTGACAGAAAGTTCTGGAATTAGAGAGGAGCCACAAATCTCCTTCCACCCAGCGTTCCCCCAAGTCTCCCGATAAAAATGATACCTCACTTGTGTGGGTAGGCCCAGAGCCCGCGACAGGAAATGCCCCAAAACGCAATGTGGACACATCACATTTTTTTAAAGAAAACAGAGGTGTTTTTTGCAAAGTGCCTACCTGTAGATTTTGGCCTCTAGCTCAGCCGGCACCTAGGGAAACCTACCAACCCTGTGCATTTTTTAAAACTAGAGACCTAGGGGAATCCAAGATGGGGTGACTTGTGTGGCTCTGACTAGGTTCTGTTACCCAGAATCCTTTGCAAACCTCAAAATTTGGCTAAAAAACACATTTTGCTCACATTTTGGTGACAGAAAGTTCTGGAATCAGAGAGGAGCCACAAATTTCCTTCCACCCAGCGTTCCCCCAAGTCTCCAGATAAAAATGATACCTCACTTGTGTGGATAGGCCCAGCGCCCGCGACAGGAAATGCCCCAAAACGCAACGTGGACACATCACATTTTTTTAAAGAAAACAGATGTGTTTTTTGCAAGGTGCCTACCTGTAGATTTTGGCCTCTAGCTTAGCCGGCACCTAGGGAATACTACCAACCCTGTGCATTTTTGAAAACTAGAGACCTAGGGGAATCCAAGATGGGGTGACTTGTGGGGCTCTGACCTGGTTCTATTACCCAGAATCCTTTGCAAACCTCAAACTTTGGCTAAAAAAACTCATTTTCCTCAAATTTTGGTGACAGAAAGTTCTGGAATCAGAGAGGAGCCACAAATTTCCTTCTACCCAGCGTTCCCCCAAGTCTCCAGATAAAAATGATACCTCACTTGTGTGGATAGGTCCAGCGCCCGCGACAGGAAATGCCCCAAAACGCAACGTGGACACATCACATTTTTTTAAAGAAAACAGAGGTGTTTTTTGCAAAGTGCCTACCTGTAGATTTTGGCCTCTAGCTCAGCCGGCACCTAGGGAAACCTACCAAACCTGTGCATTTTTGAAAATTAGAGACCTAGGGGAATCCAAGATGGGGTGATTTGTGGGGCTCTGACTAGGTTCTGTTACGCAGAATCCTTTGCAAACCTCAAAATTTGGCTAAAAAAACACATTTTCCTCACATTTTGGTGACAGAAAGTTCTGGAATTAGAGAGGAGCCACAAATTTCCTCACACCCAGCGTTCCCCCAAGTCTCCCGATAAAAATGATACCTCACTTGTGTGGGTAGGCCTAGCGCCCGCGACAGGAAATGCCCCAAAACGCAATGTGGACACATCACATTTTTTAAAAGAAAACAGAGGTGTTTTTTGCAAAGTGCCTACCTGTAGATTTTGGCCTCTAGCTCAGCCGGCACCAAGGGAAACCTACCAAACCTGTGCATTTCTGAAAACTAGAGACCTAGGGGAATCCAAGATGGGGTGACTTGTGTGGCTCTGACTAGGTTCTGTTACCCAGAATCCTTTGCAAACCTCAAAATTTGGCTAAAAAACACATTTTCCTCACATTTTGGTGACAGAAAGTTCTGGAATCAGAGAGGAGCCACAAATTTCCTTCCACCCAGCGTTCCCCCAAGTCTCCCGATAAAAATGTTACCTCACTTGTGTGGGTAGGCCTAGCGCCCGCGACAGGAAATGCCCCAAAACGCAATGTGGACACATCACATTTTTTAAAAGAAAACAGAGGTGTTTTTTGCAATGTGCCTACCTGTAGATTTTGGCCTCTAGCTCAGCCGGCACCTAGGGAAACCTACCAACCCTGTGCATTTTTGAAAACTAGAGACCTAGGGGAATCCAAGATGGGGTGACTTGTGGGGCTCTGACCAGGTTCTATTACCCAGAATCCTTTGCAAACCTCAAAATTTGGCTAAAAAAACACATTTTCCTCACATTTTGGTGACAGAAAGTTCTGGAATCAGAGAGGAGCCACAAATTTCCTTCCACCCAGCGTTCCCCCAAGTCTCCCAATGAAAATGACACCTCACTTGTGTGGGTAGGCCCAGCGCCCCCAACAGGAAATGCCCCAAAACGCAACGAGGACACATCACATTTTTTTTAAAGAAAACAGAGGTGTTTTTTGCAAAGTGCCTACCTATAGATTTTGGCCTCTAGCTCAGCCGGCACCTAGGGAAACCTACCAACCCTGTGCATTTTTGAAAACTAGAGACCTAGGGGAATCCAAGATGGGGTGACTTGTGGGGCTCTGACCAGGTTCTATTACCCAGAATCCTTTGCAAACCTCAAACTTTGGCTAAAAAAAACACATTTTCCTCAAATTTTGGTGACAGAAAGTTCTGGAATCAGAGAGGAGCCACAAATTTCCTTCTACCCAGCGATCCCCCAAGTCTCCAGATAAAAATGATACCTCACTTGTGTGGATAGGCCCTGCGCCCGCAAAAGGAAATGCCCCAAAACGCAACGTGGACACATCACATTTTTTTAAAGAAAACAGATGTGTTTTTTGCAAAGTGCCTACCTGTAGATTTTGGCCTCTAGCTCAGCCGGCACCTAGGGAAACCTACCAACCCTGTGCATTTTTTAAAACTAGAGACCTAGGGGAATCCAAGATGGGGTGACTTGTGTGGCTCTGACTAGGTTCTGTTACCCAGAATCCTTTGCAAACCTCAAAATTTGGCTAAAAAACACATTTTCCTCACATTTTGGTGACAGAAAGTTCTGGAATCAGAGAGGAGCCACAAATTTCCTTCCACCCAGCGTTCCCCCAAGTCTCCCGATAAAAATGTTACCTCACTTGTGTGGGTAGGCCTAGCGCCCGCGACAGGAAATGCCCCAAAACGCAATGTGGACACATCACATTTTTTAAAAGAAAACAGAGGTGTTTTTTGCAATGTGCCTACCTGTAGATTTTGGCCTCTAGCTCAGCCGGCACCTAGGGAAACCTGCCAACCCTGTGCATTTTTGAAAACTAGAGACCTAGGGGAATCCAAGATGGGGTGACTTGTGGGGCTCTGACCAGGTTCTATTACCCAGAATCCTTTGCAAACCTCAAAATTTGGCTAAAAAAACAAATTTTCCTCACATTTTGGTGACAGAAAGTTCTGGAATCAGAGAGGAGCCACAAATTTCCTTCCACCCAGCGTTCCCCCAAGTCTCCCAATGAAAATGACACCTCAATTGTGTGGGTAGGCCCAGCGCCCCCAACAGGAAATGCCCCAAAACGCAACGAGGACACATCACATTTTTTTTAAAGAAAACAGAGGTGTTTTTTGCAAAGTGCCTACCTATAGATTTTGGCCTCTAGCTCAGCCGGCACCTAGGGAAACCTACCAACCCTGTGCATTTTTGAAAACTAGAGACCTAGGGGAATCCAAGATGGGGTGACTTGTGGGGCTCTGACCAGGTTCTATTACCCAGAATCCTTTGCAAACCTCAAACTTTGGCTAAAAAAAACAAATTTTCCTCAAATTTTGGTGACAGAAAGTTCTGGAATCAGAGAGGAGCCACAAATTTCCTTCTACCCAGCGATCCCCCAAGTCTCCAGATAAAAATGATACCTCACTTGTGTGGATAGGCCCTGCGCCCGCGAAAGGAAATGCCCCAAAACGCAACGTGGACACATCACATTTTTTTAAAGAAAACAGATGTGTTTTTTGCAAAGTGCCTACCTGTAGATTTTGGCCTCTAGCTCAGCCGGCACCTAGGGAAACCTACCAACCCTGTGCATTTTTGAAAACTAGAGACCTAGGGGAATCCAAGATGGGGTGACTTGTGTGGCTCTGACTAGGTTCTGTTACCCAGAATCCTTTGCAAACCTCAAAATTTGGCTAAAAAACACATTTTCCTCACATTTTGGTGACAGAAAGTTCTGGAATCAGAGAGGAGCCACAAATTTCCTTCCACCCAGCGTTCCCCCAAGTCTCCCGATAAAAATGTTACCTCACTTGTGTGGGTAGGCCTAGCGCCCGCGACAGGAAATGCCCCAAAACGCAATGTGGACACATCACATTTTTTAAAAGAAAACAGAGGTGTTTTTTGCAAAGTGCCTACCTGTAGATTTTGGCCTCTAGCTCAGCCGGCACCTAGGGAAACCTACCAAACCTGTGCATTTCTGAAAACTAGAGACCTAGGGGAATCCAAGATGGGGTGACTTGTGTGGCTCTGACTAGGTTCTGTTACCCAGAATCCTTTGCAAACCTCAAAATTTGGCTAAAAAAAAACATTTTCCTCACATTTTGGTGACAGAAAGTTCTGGAATCAGAGAGGAGCCACAAATTTCCTTCTACCCAGCGTTCCCCCAGGTCTCCAGATAAAAATGATACCTCACTTGTGTGGATAGGCCCAGCGCCCGCGACAGGAAATGCCCCAAAACGCAACGTGGACATATCACATTTTTTTAAAGAAAACAGAGGTGTTTTTTGCAAAGTGCCTACCTGTAGATTTTGGCCTCTAGCTCAGCCGGCACCTAGGGAAACCTACCAACCCTGTGGATTTTTGAAAACTAGAGACCTAGGGGAATCCAAGACGGGGTGACTTGTGGGGCTCTGACCAGGTTCTGTTACCCAGAATCTTTTGCAAACCTCAAACTTTGGCTAAAAAAAACACATTTTCCTCAAATTTTGGTGACAGAAAGTTCTGGAATCAGAGAGGAGCCACAAATTTCCTTCCACCCAGCGTTCCCCTAAGTCTCCCGATAAAAATGATACCTCACTTGTGTGGGTAGGCCTAGCTCCCGCGACAGGAAATGCCCCAAAACGCAACGTGGACACATCACATTTTTTTAAAGAAAACAGAGGTGTTTTTTGCAAAGTGCCTACCTGTAGATTTTGGCCTCTAGCTCAGCCGGCACCTAGGAAACCCTACCAAACCTGTGCATTTTTTAAAATTAGAGACCTAGGGGAATCCAAGATGGGGTGACTTGTGGGGCTCTGACTAGGTTCTGTTACGCAGAATCCTTTGCAAACCTCAAAATTTGGCTAAAAAAACACATTTTCCTCACATTTTGGTGACAGAAAGTTCTGGAATTAGAGAGGAGCCACAAATCTCCTTCCACCCAGCGTTCCCCCAAGTCTCCCGATAAAAATGATACCTCACTTGTGTGGGTAGGCCCAGAGCCCGCGACAGGAAATGCCCCAAAACGCAATGTGGACACATCACATTTTTTTAAAGAAAACAGAGGTGTTTTTTGCAAAGTGCCTACCTGTAGATTTTGGCCTCTAGCTCAGCCGGCACCTAGGGAAACCTACCAACCCTGTGCATTTTTTAAAACTAGAGACCTAGGGGAATCCAAGATGGGGTGACTTGTGTGGCTCTGACTAGGTTCTGTTACCCAGAATCCTTTGCAAACCTCAAAATTTGGCTAAAAAACACATTTTGCTCACATTTTGGTGACAGAAAGTTCTGGAATCAGAGAGGAGCCACAAATTTCCTTCCACCCAGCGTTCCCCCAAGTCTCCAGATAAAAATGATACCTCACTTGTGTGGATAGGCCCAGCGCCCGCGACAGGAAATGCCCCAAAACGCAACGTGGACACATCACATTTTTTTAAAGAAAACAGATGTGTTTTTTGCAAGGTGCCTACCTGTAGATTTTGGCCTCTAGCTTAGCCGGCACCTAGGGAATACTACCAACCCTGTGCATTTTTGAAAACTAGAGACCTAGGGGAATCCAAGATGGGGTGACTTGTGGGGCTCTGACCTGGTTCTATTACCCAGAATCCTTTGCAAACCTCAAACTTTGGCTAAAAAAACTCATTTTCCTCAAATTTTGGTGACAGAAAGTTCTGGAATCAGAGAGGAGCCACAAATTTCCTTCTACCCAGCGTTCCCCCAAGTCTCCAGATAAAAATGATACCTCACTTGTGTGGATAGGTCCAGCGCCCGCGACAGGAAATGCCCCAAAACGCAACGTGGACACATCACATTTTTTTAAAGAAAACAGAGGTGTTTTTTGCAAAGTGCCTACCTGTAGATTTTGGCCTCTAGCTCAGCCGGCACCTAGGGAAACCTACCAAACCTGTGCATTTTTGAAAATTAGAGACCTAGGGGAATCCAAGATGGGGTGATTTGTGGGGCTCTGACTAGGTTCTGTTACGCAGAATCCTTTGCAAACCTCAAAATTTGGCTAAAAAAACACATTTTCCTCACATTTTGGTGACAGAAAGTTCTGGAATTAGAGAGGAGCCACAAATTTCCTCACACCCAGCGTTCCCCCAAGTCTCCCGATAAAAATGATACCTCACTTGTGTGGGTAGGCCTAGCGCCCGCGACAGGAAATGCCCCAAAACGCAATGTGGACACATCACATTTTTTAAAAGAAAACAGAGGTGTTTTTTGCAAAGTGCCTACCTGTAGATTTTGGCCTCTAGCTCAGCCGGCACCAAGGGAAACCTACCAAACCTGTGCATTTCTGAAAACTAGAGACCTAGGGGAATCCAAGATGGGGTGACTTGTGTGGCTCTGACTAGGTTCTGTTACCCAGAATCCTTTGCAAACCTCAAAATTTGGCTAAAAAACACATTTTCCTCACATTTTGGTGACAGAAAGTTCTGGAATCAGAGAGGAGCCACAAATTTCCTTCCACCCAGCGTTCCCCCAAGTCTCCCGATAAAAATGTTACCTCACTTGTGTGGGTAGGCCTAGCGCCCGCGACAGGAAATGCCCCAAAACGCAATGTGGACACATCACATTTTTTAAAAGAAAACAGAGGTGTTTTTTGCAATGTGCCTACCTGTAGATTTTGGCCTCTAGCTCAGCCGGCACCTAGGGAAACCTACCAACCCTGTGCATTTTTGAAAACTAGAGACCTAGGGGAATCCAAGATGGGGTGACTTGTGGGGCTCTGACCAGGTTCTATTACCCAGAATCCTTTGCAAACCTCAAAATTTGGCTAAAAAAACACATTTTCCTCACATTTTGGTGACAGAAAGTTCTGGAATCAGAGAGGAGCCACAAATTTCCTTCCACCCAGCGTTCCCCCAAGTCTCCCAATGAAAATGACACCTCACTTGTGTGGGTAGGCCCAGCGCCCCCAACAGGAAATGCCCCAAAACGCAACGAGGACACATCACATTTTTTTTAAAGAAAACAGAGGTGTTTTTTGCAAAGTGCCTACCTATAGATTTTGGCCTCTAGCTCAGCCGGCACCTAGGGAAACCTACCAACCCTGTGCATTTTTGAAAACTAGAGACCTAGGGGAATCCAAGATGGGGTGACTTGTGGGGCTCTGACCAGGTTCTATTACCCAGAATCCTTTGCAAACCTCAAACTTTGGCTAAAAAAAACACATTTTCCTCAAATTTTGGTGACAGAAAGTTCTGGAATCAGAGAGGAGCCACAAATTTCCTTCTACCCAGCGATCCCCCAAGTCTCCAGATAAAAATGATACCTCACTTGTGTGGATAGGCCCTGCGCCCGCGAAAGGAAATGCCCCAAAACGCAACGTGGACACATCACATTTTTTTAAAGAAAACAGATGTGTTTTTTGCAAAGTGCCTACCTGTAGATTTTGGCCTCTAGCTCAGCCGGCACCTAGGGAAACCTACCAACCCTGTGCATTTTTGAAAACTAGAGACCTAGGGGAATCCAAGATGGGGTGACTTGTGTGGCTCTGACTAGGTTCTGTTACCCAGAATCCTTTGCAAACCTCAAAATTTGGCTAAAAAACACATTTTCCTCACATTTTGGTGACAGAAAGTTCTGGAATCAGAGAGGAGCCACAAATTTCCTTCCACCCAGCGTTCCCCCAAGTCTCCCGATAAAAATGTTACCTCACTTGTGTGGGTAGGCCTAGCGCCCGCGACAGGAAATGCCCCAAAACGCAATGTGGACACATCACATTTTTTAAAAGAAAACAGAGGTGTTTTTTGCAAAGTGCCTACCTGTAGATTTTGGCCTCTAGCTCAGCCGGCACCTAGGGAAACCTACCAAACCTGTGCATTTCTGAAAACTAGAGACCTATGGGAATCCAAGATGGGGTGACTTGTGTGGCTCTGACTAGGTTCTGTTACCCAGAATCCTTTGCAAACCTCAAAATTTGGCTAAAAAAACCCATTTTCCTCACATTTTGGTGACAGAAAGTTCTGGAATCAGAGAGGAGCCACAAATTTCCTTCTACCCAGCGTTCCCCCAGGTCTCCAGATAAAAATGATACCTCACTTGTGTGGATAGGCCCAGCGCCCGCGACAGGAAATGCCCCAAAACGCAACGTGGCCATCACATTTTTTTAAAGAAAACAGAGGTGTTTTTTGCAAAGTGCCTACCTGTAGATTTTGGCCTCTAGCTCAGCCGGCACCTAGGGAAACCTACCAACCCTGTGGATTTTTGAAAACTAGAGACCTAGGGGAATCCAAGACGGGGTGACTTGTGGGGCTCTGACCAGGTTCTGTTACCCAGAATCTTTTGCAAACCTCAAACTTTGGCTAAAAAAAACACATTTTCCTCAAATTTTGGTGACAGAAAGTTCTGGAATCAGAGAGGAGCCACAAATTTCCTTCCACCCAGCGTTCCCCTAAGTCTCCCGATAAAAATGATACCTCACTTGTGTGGGTAGGCCTAGCTCCCGCGACAGGAAATGCCCCAAAACGCAACGTGGACACATCACATTTTTTAAAAGAAAACAGAGGTGTTTTTTGCAAAGTGCCTACCTGTAGATTTTGGCCTCTAGCTCAGCCGGCACCTAGGGAACCCTACCAAACCTGTGCATTTTTTAAAATTAGAGACCTAGGGGAATCCAAGATGGGGTGACTTGTGGGGCTCTGACTAGGTTCTGTTACGCAGAATCCTTTGCAAACCTCAAAATTTGGCTAAAAAAACACATTTTCCTCACATTTTGGTGACAGAAAGTTCTGGAATTAGAGAGGAGCCACAAATCTCCTTCCACCCAGCGTTCCCCCAAGTCTCCCGATAAAAATGATACCTCACTTGTGTGGGTAGGCCCAGAGCCCGCGACAGGAAATGCCCCAAAACGCAATGTGGACACATCACATTTTTTTAAAGAAAACAGAGGTGTTTTTTGCAAAGTGCCTACCTGTAGATTTTGGCCTCTAGCTCAGCCGGCACCTAGGGAAACCTACCAACCCTGTGCATTTTTGAAAACTAGAGACCTAGGGGAATCCAAGATGGGGTGACTTGTGTGGCTCTGACTAGGTTCTGTTACCCAGAATCCTTTGCAAACCTCAAAATTTGGCTAAAAAACACATTTTCCTCACATTTTGGTGACAGAAAGTTCTGGAATCAGAGAGGAGCCACAAATTTCCTTCCACCCAGCGTTCCCCCAAGTCTCCAGATAAAAATGATACCTCACTTGTGTGGATAGGCCCAGCGCCCGCGACAGGAAATGCCCCAAAACGCAACGTGGACACATCACATTTTTTTAAAGAAAACAGATGTGTTTTTTGCAAGGTGCCTACCTGTAGATTTTGGCCTCTAGCTTAGCCGGCACCTAGGGAATACTACCAACCCTGTGCATTTTTGAAAACTAGAGACCTAGGGGAATCCAAGATGGGGTGACTTGTGGGGCTCTGACCAGGTTCTATTACCCAGAATCCTTTGCAAACCTCAAACTTTGGCTAAAAAAACTCATTTTCCTCAAATTTTGGTGACAGAAAGTTCTGGAATCAGAGAGGAGCCACAAATTTCCTTCTACCCAGCGTTCCCCCAAGTCTCCAGATAAAAATGATACCTCACTTGTGTGGATAGGTCCAGCGCCCGCGACAGGAAATGCCCCAAAACGCAACGTGGACACATCACATTTTTTTAAAGAAAACAGAGGTGTTTTTTGCAAAGTGCCTACCTGTAGATTTTGGCCTCTAGCTCAGCCGGGCACCTAGGGAAACCTACCAAACCTGTGCATTTTTGAACATTAGAGACCTAGGGGAATCCAAGATGGGGTGATTTGTGGGGCTCTGACTAGGTTCTGTTACGCAGAATCCTTTGCAAACCTCAAAATTTGGCTAAAAAAACATATTTTCCTCACATTTTGGTGACAGAAAGTTCTGGAATCAGAGAGGAGCCACAAATTTCCTCACACCCAGCGTTCCCCCAAGTCTCCCGATAAAAATGATACCTCACTTGTGTGGGTAGGCCCAGCGTCCGCGACAGGAAATGCCCCAAAACGCAACGTGGACACATCACATTTTTTGAAAGAAAACAGAGGTGTTTTTTGCAAAGTGCCTACCTGTAGATTTTGGCCTCTAGCTCAGCCGGCACCTAGGGAAACCTACCAAACCTGTGCATTTTTGAAAACTAGAGACCTAGGGGAATCCAAGATGGGGTGACTTGTGGGGCTCTGACCAGGTTCTATTACCCAGAATCCTTTGCAAATCTCAAACTTTGGCTAAAAAAACACATTTTCCTCAAATTTTGGTGACAGAAAGTTCTGGAATCAGAGAGGAGCCACAAATTTCCTTCTACCCAGCGTTCCCCCAAGTCTCCAGATAAAAATGATACCTCACTTGTGTGGATAGGCCTAGCGCCCGCAACACGAAATGCCCCAAAACGCAACGTGGACACATCACATTTTTTTAAAGAAAACAGAGGTGTTTTTTGCAAAGTGCCTACCTGTAGATTTTGGCCTCTAGCTCAGCCGGCACCTAGGGAAACCTACCAACCCTGTGCATTTTTGAAAACTAGAGACCTAGGGGAATCCAAGATGGGGTGACTTGTGGGGCTCTGACCAGGTTCTATTACCCAGAATCCTTTGCAAACCTCAAAATTTGGCTAAAAAAACACATTTTCCTCACATTTTGGTGACAGAAAGTTCTGGAATCAGAGAGGAGCCACAAATTTCCTTCCACCCAGCGTTCCCCCAAGTCTCCCAATGAAAATGACACCTCACTTGTGTGGGTAGGCCCAGCGCCCCCAACAGCAAATGCCCCAAAACGCAACGAGGACACATCACATTTTTTTTAAAGAAAACAGAGGTGTTTTTTGCAAAGTGCCTACCTATAGATTTTGGCCTCTAGCTCAGCCGGCACCTAGGGAAACCTACCAACCCTGTGCATTTTTTAAAACTAGAGACCTAGGGGAATCCAAGATGGGGTGACTTGTGGGGCTCTGACCAGGTTCTATTACCCAGAATCCTTTGCAAACCTCAAACTTTGGCTAAAAAAAACACATTTTCCTCAAATTTTGGTGACAGAAAGTTCTGGAATCAGAGAGGAGCCACAAATTTCCTTCTACCCAGCGATCCCCCAAGTCTCCAGATAAAAATGATACCTCACTTGTGTGGATAGGCCCTGCGCCCGCGAAAGGAAATGCCCCAAAACGCAACGTGGACACATCACATTTTTTTAAAGAAAACAGATGTGTTTTTTGCAAAGTGCCTACCTGTAGATTTTGGCCTCTAGCTCAGCCGGCAACTAGGGAAACCTACCAAACCTGTGCATTTCTGAAAACTAGAGACCTAGGGGAATCCAAGATGGGGTGACTTGTGTGGCTCTGACTAGGTTCTGTTACCCAGAATCCTTTGCAAACCTCAAAATTTGGCTAAAAAAAACATTTTCCTCACATTTTGGTGACAGAAAGTTCTGGAATCAGAGAGGAGCCACAAATTTCCTTCTACCCAGCGTTCCCCCAGGTCTCCAGATAAAAATGATACCTCACTTGTGTGGATAGGCCCAGCGCCCGCGACAGGAAATGCCCCAAAACGCAACGTGGACATATCACATTTTTTTAAAGAAAACAGAGGTGTTTTTTGCAAAGTGCCTACCTGTAGATTTTGGCCTCTAGCTCAGCCGGCACCTAGGGAAACCTACCAACCCTGTGGATTTTTGAAAACTAGAGACCTAGGGGAATCCAAGACGGGGTGACTTGTGGGGCTCTGACCAGGTTCTGTTACCCAGAATCTTTTGCAAACCTCAAACTTTGGCTAAAAAAAACACATTTTCCTCAAATTTTGGTGACAGAAAGTTCTGGAATCAGAGAGGAGCCACAAATTTCCTTCCACCCAGCGTTCCCCTAAGTCTCCCGATAAAAATGATACCTCACTTGTGTGGGTAGGCCTAGCTCCCGCGACAGGAAATGCCCCAAAACGCAACGTGGACACATCACATTTTTTTAAAGAAAACAGAGGTGTTTTTTGCAAAGTGCCTACCTGTAGATTTTGGCCTCTAGCTCAGCCGGCACCTAGGAAACCCTACCAAACCTGTGCATTTTTTAAAATTAGAGACCTAGGGGAATCCAAGATGGGGTGACTTGTGGGGCTCTGACTAGGTTCTGTTACGCAGAATCCTTTGCAAACCTCAAAATTTGGCTAAAAAAACACATTTTCCTCACATTTTGGTGACAGAAAGTTCTGGAATTAGAGAGGAGCCACAAATCTCCTTCCACCCAGCGTTCCCCCAAGTCTCCCGATAAAAATGATACCTCACTTGTGTGGGTAGGCCCAGAGCCCGCGACAGGAAATGCCCCAAAACGCAATGTGGACACATCACATTTTTTTAAAGAAAACAGAGGTGTTTTTTGCAAAGTGCCTACCTGTAGATTTTGGCCTCTAGCTCAGCCGGGCACCTAGGGAAACCTACCAACCCTGTGCATTTTTTAAAACTAGAGACCTAGGGGAATCCAAGATGAGGGTGACTTGTGTGGCTCTGACTAGGTTCTGTTACCCAGAATCCTTTGCAAACCTCAAAATTTGGCTAAAAAACACATTTTCCTCACATTTTGGTGACAGAAAGTTATGGAATCAGAGAGGAGCCACAAATTTCCTTCCACCCAGCGTTCCCCCAAGTCTCCAGATAAAAATGATACCTCACTTGTGTGGATAGGCCCAGCGCCCGCGACAGGAAATGCCCCAAAACGCAACGTGGACACATCACATTTTTTTAAAGAAAACAGATGTGTTTTTTGCAAGGTGCCTACCTGTAGATTTTGGCCTCTAGCTTAGCCGGCACCTAGGGAATACTACCAACCCTGTGCATTTTTGAAAACTAGAGACCTAGGGGAATCCAAGATGGGGTGACTTGTGGGGCTCTGACCTGGTTCTATTACCCAGAATCCTTTGCAAACCTCAAACTTTGGCTAAAAAAACTCATTTTCCTCAAATTTTGGTGACAGAAAGTTCTGGAATCAGAGAGGAGCCACAAATTTCCTTCTACCCAGCGTTCCCCCAAGTCTCCAGATAAAAATGATACCTCACTTGTGTGGATAGGTCCAGCGCCCGCGACAGGAAATGCCCCAAAACGCAACGTGGACACATCACATTTTTTTAAAGAAAACAGAGGTGTTTTTTGCAAAGTGCCTACCTGTAGATTTTGGCCTCTAGCTCAGCCGGCACCTAGGGAAACCTACCAAACCTGTGCATTTTTGAAAATTAGAGACCTAGGGGAATCCAAGATGGGGTGATTTGTGGGGCTCTGACTAGGTTCTGTTACGCAGAATCCTTTGCAAACCTCAAAATTTGGCTAAAAAAACACATTTTTCCTCACATTTTGGTGACAGAAAGTTCTGGAATTAGAGAGGAGCCACAAATTTCCTCACACCCAGCGTTCCCCCAAGTCTCCCGATAAAAATGATACCTCACTTGTGTGGGTAGGCCTAGCGCCCGCGACAGGAAATGCCCCAAAACGCAATGTGGACACATCACATTTTTTAAAAGAAAACAGAGGTGTTTTTTGCAAAGTGCCTACCTGTAGATTTTGGCCTCTAGCTCAGCCGGCACCAAGGGAAACCTACCAAACCTGTGCATTTCTGAAACTAGAGACCTAGGGGAATCCAAGATGGGGTGACTTGTGTGGCTCTGACTAGGTTCTGTTACCCAGAATCCTTTGCAAACCTCAAAATTTGGCTAAAAAACACATTTTCCTCACATTTTGGTGACAGAAAGTTCTGGAATCAGAGAGGAGCCACAAATTTCCTTCCACCCAGCGTTCCCCCAAGTCTCCCGATAAAAATGTTACCTCACTTGTGTGGGTAGGCCTAGCGCCCGCGACAGGAAATGCCCCAAAACGCAATGTGGACACATCACATTTTTTAAAAGAAAACAGAGGTGTTTTTTGCAATGTGCCTACCTGTAGATTTTGGCCTCTAGCTCAGCCGGCACCTAGGGAAACCTACCAACCCTGGGCATTTTTGAAAACTAGAGACCTAGGGGAATCCAAGATGGGGTGACTTGTGGGGCTCTGACCAGGTTCTATTACCCAGAATCCTTTGCAAACCTCAAAATTTGGCTAAAAAAACACATTTTCCTCACATTTTGGTGACAGAAAGTTCTGGAATCAGAGAGGAGCCACAAATTTCCTTCCACCCAGCGTTCCCCCAAGTCTCCCAATGAAAATGACACCCCTCACTTGTGTGGGTAGGCCCAGCGCCCCCAACAGGAAATGCCCCAAAACGCAACGAGGACACATCACATTTTTTTTAAAGAAAACAGAGGTGTTTTTTGCAAAGTGCCTACCTATAGATTTTGGCCTCTAGCTCAGCCGGCACCTAGGGAAACCTACAACCCTGTGCATTTTTGAAAACTAGAGACCTAGGGGAATCCAAGATGGGGTGACTTGTGGGGCTCTGACCAGGTTCTATTACCCAGAATCCTTTGCAAACCTCAAACTTTGGCTAAAAAAAAACACATTTTCCTCAAATTTTGGTGACAGAAAGTTCAGGAATCAGAGAGGAGCCACAAATTTCCTTCTACCCAGCGATCCCCCAAGTCTCCAGATAAAAATGATACCTCACTTGTGTGGATAGGCCCTGCGCCCGCGAAAGGAAATGCCCCAAAACGCAACGTGGACACATCACATTTTTTTAAAGAAAACAGATGTGTTTTTTTGCAAAGTGCCTACCTGTAGATTTTGGCCTCTAGCTCAGCCGGCACCTAGGGAAACCTACCAACCTGTGCATTTTGAAAACTAGAGACCTAGGGGAATCCAAGATGGGGTGACTTGTGTGCTCTGACTAGGTTCTGTTACCCAGAATCCTTTGCAAACCTCAAAATTTGGCTAAAAAACACATTTCCTCACATTTTGGTGACAGAAAGTTCTGGAATCAGAGAGGAGCCACAAATTTCCTTCCACCCCAGCGTTCCCCCAAGTCTCCCGATAAAAATGTTACCTCACTTGTGTGGGTAGGCCTAGCGCCCGCGACAGGAAATGCCCCAAAACGCAATGTGGACACATCACATTTTTTAAAAGAAAACAGAGGGTGTTTTTTGCAAAGTGCCTACCTGTAGATTTTGGCCTCTAGCTCAGCCGGCACCTAGGGAAACCTACCAAACCTGTGCATTTCTGAAAACTAGAGACCTATGGGAATCCAAGATGGGGTGACTTGTGTTGCTCTGACTAGGTTCTGTTACCCAGAATCCTTTGCAAACCTCAAAATTTGGCTAAAAAAACCCATTTTCCTCACATTTTGGTGACAGAAAGTTCTGGAATCAGAGAGGAGCCACAATTTCCTTCTACCCAGCGTTCCCCCAGTCTCCAGATAAAAATGATACCTCACTTGTGTGGATAGGCCCAGCGCCCGCGACAGGAAATGCCCCAAAACGCAACGTGGACATATCACATTTTTTTAAAGAAAACAGAGGTGTTTTTTGCAAAGTGCCTACCTGTAGATTTTGGCCTCTAGCTCAGCCGGCACCTAGGGAAACCTACCAACCCTGTGGATTTTTGAAAACTAGAGACCTAGGGGAATCCAAGACGGGGTGACTTGTGGGGCTCTGACCAGGTTCTGTTACGCAGAATCTTTTGCAAACCTCAAACTTTGGCTAAAAAAAACACATTTTCCTCAAATTTTGGTGACAGAAAGTTCTGGAATCAGAGAGGAGCCACAAATTTCCTTCCACCCAGCGTTCCCCTAAGTCTCCCGATAAAAAATGATACCTCACTTGTGTGGGTAGGCCTAGCTCCCGCGACAGGAAATGCCCCAAAACGCAACGTGGACACATCACATTTTTTTAAAGAAAACAGAGGTGTTTTTTGCAAAGTGCCTACCTGTAGATTTTGGCCTCTAGCTCAGCCGGCACCTAGGGAACCTACCAAACCTGTGCATTTTTTAAAATTAGAGACCTAGGGGAAACCAAGATGGGGTGACTTGTGGGGCTCTGACTAGGTTCTGTTACGCAGAATCCTTTGCAAACCTCAAAATTTGGCTAAAAAAACACATTTTCCTCACATTTTGGTGACAGAAAGTTCTGGAATTAGAGAGGAGCCACAAATCTCCTTCCACCCAGCGTTCCCCCAAGTCTCCCGATAAAAATGATACCTCACTTGTGTGGGTAGGCCCAGAGCCCGCGACAGGAAATGCCCCAAAACGCAATGTGGACACATCACATTTTTTTAAAGAAAACAGAGGTGTTTTTTGCAAAGTGCCTACCTGTAGATTTTGGCCTCTAGCTCAGCCGGCACCTAGGGAAACCTACCAACCCTGTGCATTTTTGAAAACTAGAGACCTAGGGGAATCCAAGATGGGGTGACTTGTGTGGCTCTGACTAGGTTCTGTTACCCAGAATCCTTTGCAAACCTCAAAATTTGGCTAAAAAACACATTTTCCTCACATTTTGGTGACAGAAAGTTCTGGAATCAGAGAGGAGCCACAAATTTTCCTTCCACCCAGCGTTCCCCCAAGTCTCCAGATAAAAATGATACCTCACTTGTGTGGATAGGCCCAGCGCCCGCGACAGGAAATGCCCCAAAACGCAACGTGGACACATCACATTTTTTTAAAGAAAACAGATGTGTTTTTTGCAAGGTGCCTACCTGTAGATTTTGGCCTCTAGCTTAGCCGGCACCTAGGGAATACTACCAACCCTGTGCATTTTTGAAAACTAGAGACCTAGGGGAATCCAAGATGGGGTGACTTGTGGGGCTCTGACCAGGTTCTATTACCCAGAATCCTTTGCAAACCTCAAACTTTGGCTAAAAAAACTCATTTTCCTCAAATTTTGGTGACAGAAAGTTCTGGAATCAGAGAGGAGCCACAAATTTCCTTCTACCCAGCGTTCCCCCAAGTCTCCAGATAAAAATGATACCTCACTTGTGTGGATAGGTCCAGCGCCCGCGACAGGAAATGCCCCAAAACGCAACGTGGACACATCACATTTTTTTAAAGAAAACAGAGGTGTTTTTTGCAAAGTGCCTACCTGTAGATTTTGGCCTCTAGCTCAGCCGGCACCTAGGGAAACCTACCAAACCTGTGCATTTTTGAACATTAGAGACCTAGGGGAATCCAAGATGGGGTGATTTGTGGGGCTCTGACTAGGTTCTGTTACGCAGAATCCTTTGCAAACCTCAAAATTTGGCTAAAAAAACATATTTTCCTCACATTTTGGTGACAGAAAGTTCTGGAATCAGAGAGGAGCCACAAATTTCCTCACACCCAGCGTTCCCCCAAGTCTCCCGATAAAAATGATACCTCACTTGTGTGGGTAGGCCCAGCGTCCGCGACAGGAAATGCCCCAAAACGCAACGTGGACACATCACATTTTTTGAAAGAAAACAGAGGTGTTTTTTGCAAAGTGCCTACCTGTAGATTTTGGCCTCTAGCTCAGCCGGCACCTAGGGAAACCTACCAAACCTGTGCATTTTTGAAAACTAGAGACCTAGGGGAATCCAAGATGGGGTGACTTGTGGGGCTCTGACCAGGTTCTATTACCCAGAATCCTTTGCAAATCTCAAACTTTGGCTAAAAAAAACACATTTTCCTCAAATTTTGGTGACAGAAAGTTCTGGAATCAGAGAGGAGCCACAAATTTCCTTCTACCCAGCGTTCCCCCAAGTCTCCAGATAAAAATGATACCTCACTTGTGTGGATAGGCCTAGCGCCCGCAACACGAAATGCCCCAAAACGCAACGTGGACACATCACATTTTTTTAAAGAAAACAGAGGTGTTTTTTGCAAAGTGCCTACCTGTAGATTTTGGCCTCTAGCTCAGCCGGCACCTAGGGAAACCTACCAACCCTGTGCATTTTTGAAAACTAGAGACCTAGGGGAATCCAAGATGGGGTGACTTGTGGGGCTCTGACCAGGTTCTATTACCCAGAATCCTTTGCAAACCTCAAAATTTGGCTAAAAAAACACATTTTCCTCACATTTTGGTGACAGAAAGTTCTGGAATCAGAGAGGA